>NW_027441966.1:300000-454945 GCF_048569485.1 Anomaloglossus baeobatrachus | reverse complement strand
ACACAGATATAGGCATGGCACGCCATTCTAAAATCATGTAAAACACCGCAAGGTGACTCCAAGCGGAGTCTCCCTTTTTTCCAAAAATTGGGCCCCACACACACCCACCCATTCAGTGGCAGCAGTTGTGCCCCAGTTGTACACTTCACAGCTACATTTGCATCAAGCACATTCAAAAATACGCTATTCTTAACCGTCCCCAGGATGACACCGGGGTAGGTAGCAAAGTCTTTCCTGATCCCAGCTCTGTTCATCTTGGCTTCAAGCACATTCAAAAATACGCCATTCTTATCCGTCCCCAGGATGACACCGGGGTAGGTAGATAAAGTTTTTGCTGACCATGACTTGTTCATCTTGGCTTCTTTTAAAAACACAGCAAGCAAGGGTTACTCCAAGCGGAGTCTCCCTTTTTTCCAAAAATTGGGCCACACAGACACCCACCCCATCAGTGGCAGCACTTGGGCCCTAGTTGCAAACAGGATGTTTTGATTTGCATCAAGCACATTCAAAAATACGCCATAATTAACCGTCCCCAGGATGACACCGGGGTAGGTAGCAAAGTCTTTCCTGATCCCAGCTCTGTTCATCTTGGCTTCTTTTAAAAACACAGCAAGCAAGGGTTACTCCAAGCGGAGTCTCCCTTTTTTCCAAAAATTGGGCCACACAGACACCCACCCCATCAGTGGCAGCACTTGGGCCCTAGTTGCAAACAGGATGTTTTGATTTGCATCAAGCACATTCAAAAATACGCCATAATTAACCGTCCCCAGGATGACACCGGGGTAGGTAGCAAAGTCTTTCCTGATCCCAGCTCTGTTCATCTTGGCTTCTTTTAAAAACACAGCAAGCAAGGGTTACTCCAAGCGGAGTCTCCCTTTTTTCCAAAAATTGGGCCACACAGACACCCACCCCATCAGTGGCAGCACTTGGGCCCTAGTTGCAAACAGGATGTTTTGATTTGCATCAAGCACATTCAAAAATACGCCATTCTTATCCGTCCCCAGGATGACACCGGGGTAGGTAGATAAAGTCTTTGCTGACCCATGACTTGTTCATCTTGGCTTCTTTTAAAAACACAGCAAGCAAGGGTTACTCCAAGCGGAGTCTCCCTTTTTTCCAAAAATTGGGCCACACAGACACCCACCCCATCAGTGGCAGCACTTGGGCCCTAGTTGCAAACAGGATGTTTTGATTTGCATCAAGCACATTCCAAAATTCGCCATAATTAACCGTCCCCAGGATGACACCGGGGTAGGTAGCAAAGTCTTTCCTGATCCCAGCTCTGTTCATCTTGGCTTCTTTTAAAAACACAGCAAGCAAGGGTTACTCCAAGCGGAGTCTCCCTTTTTTCCAAAAATTGGGCCACACAGACACCCACCCCATCAGTGGCAGCACTTGGGCCCTAGTTGCAAACAGGATGTTTTGATTTGCATCAAGCACATTCAAAAATACGCCATAATTAACCGTCCCCAGGATGACACCGGGGTAGGTAGCAAAGTCTTTCCTGATCCCAGCTCTGTTCATCTTGGCTTCTTTTAAAAACACAGCAAGCAAGGGTTACTCCAAGCGGAGTCTCCCTTTTTTCCAAAAATTGGGCCACACAGACACCCACCCCATCAGTGGCAGCACTTGGGCCCTAGTTGCAAACAGGATGTTTTGATTTGCATCAAGCACATTCAAAAATACGCCATAATTAACCGTCCCCAGGATGACACCGGGGTAGGTAGCAAAGTCTTTCCTGATCCCAGCTCTGTTCATCTTGGCTTCTTTTAAAAACACAGCAAGCAAGGGTTACTCCAAGCGGAGTCTCCCTTTTTTCCAAAAATTGGGCCCCACACACACCCACCCCTTCAGTGGCAGCAGTTGTGCCCCAGTTGTACACTTCACAGCTACATTTGCATCAAGCACATTCAAAAATACGCTATTCTTAACCGTCCCCAGGATGACACCGGGGTAGGTAGCAAAGTCTTTCCTGATCCCAGCTCTGTTCATCTTGGCTTCTTTTAAAAACACAGCAAGCAAGGGTTACTCCAAGCGGAGTCTCCCTTTTTTCCAAAAATTGGGCCACACAGACACCCACCCCATCAGTGGCAGCACTTGGGCCCTAGTTGCAAACAGGATGTTTTGATTTGCATCAAGCACATTCAAAAATACGCCATAATTAACCGTCCCCAGGATGACACCGGGGTAGGTAGCAAAGTCTTTCCTGATCCCAGCTCTGTTCATCTTGGCTTCTTTTAAAAACACAGCAAGCAAGGGTTACTCCAAGCGGAGTCTCCCTTTTTTCCAAAAATTGGGCCACACAGACACCCACCCCATCAGTGGCAGCACTTGGGCCCTAGTTGCAAACAGGATGTTTTGATTTGCATCAAGCACATTAAAAAATACGCCATAATTAACCGTCCCCAGGATGACACCGGGGTAGGTAGCAAAGTCTTTCCTGATCCCAGCTCTGTTCATCTTGGCTTCTTTTAAAAACACAGCAAGCAAGGGTTACTCCAAGCGGAGTCTCCCTTTTTTCCAAAAATTGGGCCCCACACACACCCACCCCTTCAGTGGCAGCAGTTGTGCCCCAGTTGTACACTTCACAGCTACATTTGCATCAAGCACATTCAAAAATACGCTATTCTTAACCGTCCCCAGGATGACACCGGGGTAGGTAGCAAAGTCTTTCCTGATCCCAGCTCTGTTCATCTTGGCTTCTTTTAAAAACACAGCAAGCAAGGGTTACTCCAAGCGGAGTCTCCCTTTTTTCCAAAAATTGGGCCACACAGACACCCACCCCATCAGTGGCAGCACTTGGGCCCTAGTTGCAAACAGGATGTTTTGATTTGCATCAAGCACATTCAAAAATACGCCATAATTAACCGTCCCCAGGATGACACCGGGGTAGGTAGCAAAGTCTTTCCTGATCCCAGCTCTGTTCATCTTGGCTTCTTTTAAAAACACAGCAAGCAAGGGTTACTCCAAGCGGAGTCTCCCTTTTTTCCAAAAATTGGGCCCCACACACACCCACCCCTTCAGTGGCAGCAGTTGTGCCCCAGTTGTACACTTCACAGCTACATTTGCATCAAGCACATTCAAAAATACGCTATTCTTAACCGTCCCCAGGATGACACCGGGGTAGGTATGTCCAGGAGTAGAGATGAGCGAACCGGTCCCGGTTCGGCTCGAGGTCGGTTCGCCGAACGGAGCTCCCGTTCGAGTTCGGCTCGTCGAACGTTCGACGAACCGAACTCGAGCCAATAGGAAACAATGGCAGGCAATCACAAACACAGTAAAACACCTAGAAAACACCCTCAAAGGTGTCCAAAAGGTGACAAACAACTCACAACACAACACAAACACATGGGAAAGTGACAAGGACATATACTCATGCGAAAACAAAACAGCTGGACAAGGAAAAAGAGGAGGACACACAGATATAGGCATGGCACGCCATTCTAAAATCATGTAAAACACCGCAAGGTGACTCCAAGAGGAGTCTCCCTTTTTTCCAAAAATTGGGCCCCACACACACCCACCCCTTCAGTGGCAGCAGTTGTGCCCCAGTTGTACACTTCACAGCTACATTTGCATCAAGCACATTCAAAAATACGCTATTCTTAACCGTCCCCAGGATGACACCGGGGTAGGTAGCAAAGTCTTTCCTGATCCCAGCTCTGTTCATCTTGGCTTATTTTAAAAACACAGCAAGCAAGGGTTACTCCAAGCGGAGTCTCCCTTTTTTCCAAAAATTGGGCCACACAGACACCCACCCCATCAGTGGCAGCACTTGGGCCCTAGTTGCAAACAGGATGTTTTGATTTGCATCAAGCAAAATCAAAAATACGCCATAATTAACCGTCCCCAGGATGACACCGGGGTAGGTAGCAAAGTCTTTCCTGATCCCAGCTCTGTTCATCTTGGCTTCTTTTAAAAACACAGCAAGCAAGGGTTACTCCAAGCGGAGTCTCCCTTTTTTCCAAAAATTGGGCCACACAGACACCCACCCCATCAGTACTTTACCCTCCACACCAGTCCCAAGCTGGAAGCACTGCAGCACTGCCTCGGCGAAGCGGCAACAGGCTGTGCTGCAGCTAATCTGCATAGGTGACAAACCCCACAATGCAGAAGAGGTGTGGACAGCTCTAAAACAGCATGCAGATCACTGGCTCACACCTCTGAACCTAAAGCCAGGAAAGGTTGTGTGTGACAATGGCCGGAACCTGGTGGCGGCTTTGAGGCGAGGCCAGCTGACACATGTTCCATGCGTGGCCCATGTGCTCAACCTCGTGGTTCAGCGGTTTCTAAACTCATACCCAGAGCTGTCTGATCTGCTGGTAAAAGTTCGCCGCCTGTCTGCACATTTTCGAAAGTCACCTACTGCTTCAGCCGGCCTTGCCGGCTTTCAGCGTCATTTGCATCTTCCGGCTCACAGACTGGTGTGTGATGTCCCCACGCATTGCTGATATGTGCCCGTTCAAGTGTCTCGGGAATTTTCAACAGATCCGTCCGAAGGTGGATGGCCCCTTATTATGTCACGAGGATGGGTCCTTTTTATCGAGATACCAATTTGTGAGTGTTTTTAGGGCATGTTTGAAGTCGTTGGGGTTAGATCCGAAGTCTTTCGGATTGGGGCAGCGAAGGAGGCCTCTATATGCGGCCTACCGGAGGAGACAGTTAAGCAGATTGGTAGGTGGAAGTCGCAGCGCTTTAAGTCGTATGTACGTCCCCAGGTGGTTGTTGGCAATTGAGGGGAAAAGGGGGGGGTATTAGGGTAGCAATGGGGGGGTGAGAGTGTGTGTTTTTTGTCAATTTGGTTTGGTGAGGCAATAAAATGGTGTCGTCTGTACATTTTGTATTGCAGAAGCACCCCCCCTTCCTTCCCTGGTCTGGATCCTTGGCCACTCTTATGTGTATTGGGGAGCCCGACGAGCGGACGCGAGATGGAACGGGAGACAGCTAGGTTTTGAGAAGGACCTGGCTCTCGTGCGATGGCTCGGTGTTCGGGGGTTAGGGTGGAACAGGGTGTTGCAGGAGGTGCATAGATACGCCCGGTTGGACAGACCTCCTGACATCTTAGTGTTGCATGCCGGGGGGAATGATTTGGGTGGGCGTCCTTTTCGAATCTTGATAACGGACATCAAACATGATTTGTTACGGTTATGGGTGTCGTTTCCAGGTCTAACGATAGTCTGGTCGGAGATAGTAGCGAGAAAGAGTTGGCAGAAAGCGCGGTCAGTTGACAGGTTGAACAAGGCGCGGGCGAAGGTTAATAGGGCGATCTCGAAGTTTGTTAGTCGGAACGGGGGTATAGCAATACGGCATGTTGAGTTGGAAAGGACGGAAGAGGAATTTTGGTTGGCTGACGGGGTACACCTTAATGCGGTGGGAACTGACTTATGGGCTCTTGGCTTGCAGGGAGGTATTGAGAGGGCCCTTTGCTTGCGGGGGGTCTCAGGCACTTGAAGGGTTTCAAGGTGCCTTCGTTGTGGTGTTGTTTATTGGTGGGTCCTTGAAGTTGGTTTAAAATTGGTTCGGGGATTCATCCGGGTATGGATCCCCTCATTGGCAGAATTGATGGTCCCCTAGTGATTTTGGGGGGGAACCCCGACGGGGTATGTCGGGGCCCCTGGGGGTGTGGTTGGGGTTGACGGAGGATTAACCCTAACCATTTGGTGCTACTGAGTCAGTGTGGGTAACGGCTGGGAGCAAGTTGAGGTTTTTTATTGCTCGGTTATGGGAATCACCAGGGTTTTGGTAGCTTCAAGGACCTTACCACATTGCAAATTTTATTGGTTATGTATTCTTGTTAATAAAATGGCTGCTATGGCCAAAATTATCCAAAGATAAATTTGTGTCTGTGTAATTACTTTTAAATAAGAAATGGGAATGGAGGTGTGGGGTATGAAAGGAAGACCGGAGTCAACAATTCCAGGGTCAAGCATGTTTATTTGCGTAAGCTTCGTTCCAGGGTAGAAAGGGTAAGAGTGCCTTTCAGAATTCGAAGTGGTCGGACTGTACGGACCACCAAGAACTGCAGGAGAGCTTGAACATCTTCCCATGGATGTGCGACATCCTCCCTCATCAGTTACGTAGGTAAGCAGGTTCTCAGCATTGCAGCCCATTTGTTGTCTTAAGTTAGTTAAGCGGGGTTAACTAACCTGTCAGTTCAGCCTCAGGTCTAAAGCAGAGGCCTGGACTCCACTCCTTACTCCTCACTCCACAACTCTCCTTAAAAACAACTGACTCCTTTTTCCTGCCCCGGGGTCTCCAGACCCTTAGGTGGGCGTTTCCTTCCGTCTGGTCCTGCCCACTGGTGTGCCTGTCTTTCCCTGGGGGAGGTGACTAGGGTTTTCTGGTTGGCTTTGTGTGACTTAGGTGAGGGAAGTTGTTATGCGGGGGCCTATGTGTGACTACCTGCAGTGTCAGGGCGTCACATATGTATGTGTGTATGTCTGCTAAAGGAATCCGCACCGTCATATTTACAAACACAAAATTTTGACTCTATGCACAGAAGAGAGTCATGCTATTTACATGATTTGTGTTTTTTTACCTTTTAAAACTATCATTAAATGTTAAGTTTTAGTTAGGGATTTATGCTTCTGTCTGTCTCTCTCCCAGTCTCTGTCATCTGTCTGTCTCTGTGTGTCTCTATCTCTATCCATGTCTCTCTGTCTCTCTATCTCTGTCTGTCTCTCTGTGTCTGTCTGTCTTTCTCTCTTTGTGGCTGTCTGTTTCTATGTCTGTCTGTCTCTTTTCCAGGTCTGTCTCTTTTCCAGGTCTGTCTCTTTCCCTGTCTGTCTGTCTCTTCCCCTGTCTGTCTCTTCCCCTGTCTGTCTCTTCCCCTGTCTGTCTCTGTATTTCTTTGTCTGTCTCTGTCTGTCTCTTCCCCTGTCTGTCTCTTTCCCTGTCTCTCTCTGCCTGTCTCTCTTTGTCTCTCTCTGTCTGACTCATTCCCCGTTTGTCTCTTTCCCTGTCTATCTCTGTATTTCTTTGTCTGTCTCTATCTGTCTGTCTCTCTCTGTCTGTCTCTTCCCCTGTCTGTCTGTTTCCCTGTCGGTCTGCCTTTTCTCCTGCCTGTCTCTGTATGTTTGTCTTTGTCTGTTTCCCTATCTGCCTCTGTCTCTTTCTCTGTCTCTGTCTGTCTGCCTTTTTTCCCTGTCTATCTCTGTCTGTCTCTTTCCCTGTCTGCCTCTGTCTGTTTGTCTCTGTCTCTTTCCCTGTCTGTCTATGCCTATCTGTCTCTGTCTGTTTGTCTCTCAGTCTGTGTCTGTCTCTCTCTATCTGTCTCCCCACTGACATCATATTATCTCACACATAAGCTTCTTATACTATGAATGTCCTTTGTTCCTATAGCAACCAATCACAGCTGCTATTAATAACTTGCAGCTCCCACCTCCATTCAGTTTAATGGAGGCAGGTTTTTTGGAGAGTAACTGTAAAGGTTAAATATTCCTGTTAAAACATAGTCTACAACGTTCCCTGAGTCACATGAGGTGTCTGCAAAATTTTGTGTTTGTAAATATGACGGTGCGGATTCCTTTAGCAGACATACACACATACATATGTGACGCCCTGACACTGCAGATAGTCACACATAGGCCCCCGCATAACAACTTCCCTCACCTAAGTCACACAAAGCCAACCAGAAAACCCTAGTCACCTCCCCTAGGGAAAGACAGGCACACCAGTGGGCAGGACCAGACGGAAGGAAACGCCCACCTAGGGGTCTGGAGACCCCGGGGCAGGAAAAAGGAGTCAGTTGTTTTTAAGGAGAGTTGTGGAGTGAGGAGTAAGGAGTGGAGTCCAGGCCTCTGCTTTAGACCTGAGGCTGAACTGACAGGTTAGTTAACCCCGCTTAACTAACTTAAGACAACAAATGGGCTGCAATGCTGAGAACCTGCTTACCTACGTAACTGATGAGGGAGGATGTCGCAAATCCATGGGAAGATGTTCAAGCTCTCCTGCAGTTCTTGGTGGTCCGTACAGTCTGACCACTTCGAATTCTGAAAGGCACTCTTACCCTTTCTACCCTGGAACGAAGCTTACGCAAATAAACATGCTTGACCCTGGAATTGTTGACTCCGGTCTTCCTTTCATACCCCACACCTCCATTCCCATTTCTTATTTAAAAGTAATTACACAGACACAAATTTATCTTTGGATAATTTTGGCCATAGCAGCCATTTTATTAACAAGAATACATAACCAATTAAATTTGCAATGTGGTAAGGTCCTTGAAGCTACCAAAACCCTGGTGATTCCCATAACCGAGCAATAAAAAACCTCAACTTGCTCCCAGCCGTTACCCACACTGGCTCAGGAGCACCAAATTATAAGGGTTAATCCTCCGTCAACCCCAACCACACCCCCAGGGGCCCCGACATACCCCGTCGGGGTTCCCCCCCAAAATCACCAGGGGACCATCAATTCTGCCAATGAGGGGATCCATACCCGGATGAATCCCCGAACCAATTTTAAACCAACTTCAAGGACCCACCAATAAACAACACCACAACGAAGGCACCTTGAAACCCTTCAAGTGCCTGAGACCCCCCGCAAGCAAAGGGCCCTCTCAATACCTCCCTGCAAGCCAAGAGCCCATAAGTCAGTTCCCACCGCATTAAGGTGTACCCCGTCAGCCAACCAAAATTCCTCTTCCGTCCTTTCCAACTCAACATGCCGTATTGCTATACCCCCGTTCCGACTAACAAACTTCGAGATCGCCCTATTAACCTTCGCCCGCGCCTTGTTCAACCTGTCAACTGACCGCGCTTTCTGCCAACTCTTTCTCGCTACTATCTCTGACCAGACTATCGTTAGACCTGGAAACGACGCCCATAACCGTAACAAATCATGTTTGATGTCCTTTATCAAGATTCGAAAAGGACGCCCACCCAAATCATTCCCCCCGGCATGCAACACTAAGATGTCAGGAGGTCTGTCCAACCGGGCGTATCTATGCACCTCCTGCACCCTAACCCCCGAACACCGAGCCATCGCACGAGAGCCAGGTCCTTCTCAAAACCTAGCTGTCTCCAGTTCCATCTCGCGTCCGCTCGTCGGGCTCCCCAATACACATAAGAGTGGCCAAGGATCCAGACCAGGGAAGGAAGGGGGGGTGCTTCTGCAATACAAAATGTACAGACGACACCATTTTATTGCCTCACCAAACCAAATTGACAAAAAACACACACTCTCACCCCCCCCATTGCTACCCTAATACCCTAATACCCCCCCCCTTTTCCCCTCAATTGCCAACAACCACCTGGGGACGTAAATACGACTTAAAGCGCTGCGACTTCCACCTACCAATCTGCTTAACTGTCTCCTCCGGTAGGCCGCATATAGAGGCCTCCGTCGCTGCCCCAATCCGAAAGACTTCGGATCTAACCCCAACGACTTCAAACATGCCCTAAAAACACTCACAAATTGGTATCTCGATAAAAAGATATATGTAATAAGGGGCCATCCACCTTCGGACGGATCTGTTGAAAATTCCCGAGACACTTGAACGGGCACATATCAGATGCCACAACCATCCCCAAACGGACTAGTCTACCCACACCTCTCTGATCAGTTTTCGATTTCCTAATCCAAAATTCAACTCCGTTTTCCACTGACATAATGTCACCCCAATCCAAGCCCCCGGGGAACGCCTTACTGGGCGATACCAACTCCCCAACCCGCAGGGCTCCAAAAAACGCCAAAGAAAAGGCTAACTTAAACAAACTCACCTCAAACGGAGATAGACAAACCCCCCACAACGCCCTACCCAGCCGGGTAGGGACCCAGCCCAGCCCAGCTGGGACCCAGTTTGAGCGAGGAACGGAACAAGTCCTTCCCACACCAAGGTTTGCAGGCCCTACCTCAGTCAGGGTTTCACCCACACTCTACAGCTCCGGAATGTCATGCTCTTCAGCCTCCTCCTCCTCCTGCGCATCCTCATCCACTTTACCCTCCACACCAGTCCCAAGCTGGAAGCACTGCAGCACTGCCTCGGCGAAGCGGCAACAGGCTGTGCTGCAGCTAATCTGCATAGGTGACAAACCCCACAATGCAGAAGAGGTGTGGACAGCTCTAAAACAGCATGCAGATCACTGGCTCACACCTCTGAACCTAAAGCCAGGAAAGGTTGTGTGTGACAATGGCCGGAACCTGGTGGCGGCTTTGAGGCGAGGCCAGCTGACACATGTTCCATGCGTGGCCCATGTGCTCAACCTCGTGGTTCAGCCGTTTCTAAACTCATACCCAGAGCTGTCTGATCTGCTGGTAAAAGTTCGCCGCCTGTCTGCACATTTTCGAAAGTCACCTACTGCTTCAGCCGGCCTTGCCGGCTTTCAGCGTCATTTGCATCTTCCGGCTCACAGACTGGTGTGTGATGTCCCCACGCATTGGAATTCAACTCTGCACATGTTGATCAGGATATGTGAGCAGAAGAGGGCAGTTGTTGAGTACCTGCATCACCTAAGCCATCGGGAAATGGGTCAAACTCCACACATAACACCTGAGGAGTGGAGATGGATGTCCGACCTATGTACCATCCTCCAAAACTTTGAGGACTCCACCAAGATGGTGAGCGGCGATGACGCCATTATTAGCGTCACCATACCGCTTCTCTGCCTTCTAAAACGGTCTCTGCTCAAAACCAAACATGATGCATTGCAGGCGGAACACGATGAGTTGGAGCAAGAAACAGTAGTGGGTGTGGGTGATAACACACAGCCCAGCCTCGTCTCATCACAACGTGCAGTGGAGGACTATGACGAGGAGGAAGATGAAGACATGGAGCAACTCTCCGACCAAATTGAGGATATGACATGCATACCAGTCATATGCTCAGTTCAGCGTGGCTGGCCAGAGGACAGGGTAGATGAGGAGGAGGAGGAGGAGAAGGAGGAGGACAGCATGTTCAGTCATCGTGTTGGTCTGGATATTGAAGTGATGGCTGTTAAGAGTCTGGCGCACATGGATGACTTTATGGTAAGCTGCCTGTCTCGTGACCCTCGCGTTAAGAACATCTTGGCCGACAATCATTACTGGTTGGTAACACTGTTAGACCCACGCTACAAGGAGAACTTTATGTCTCTTATTCCCGAGGCGGAGAGGTCAGCCAAAATGCAGCAGTTCTGGAAGGCCATAGTCACGGAAGTAGGCAAAGCATTCCCTTCACAAAACGCTAGCGTCATAATTGTAACACTATTAGTTAAAAGAAAGGGATAAACTGTAAAAAAAACAAAATAAGGCATAACTTTTTTTTAACATCAATTTTTTTTTTTTAGATTTAACCAAAGAATGTGCACATTTGTTATAATAAACAAGTGAAAAATGTTGAAAATCAGTCATCCAAAGGTGTGTGAAAAAAAAATATATATATGGTACCAATAAAAATGTCACTTTGTCCTGCAAAGAATGCAGCCCCCCACATTATTTTTTTCCTCTGTGCGGCCCATACACCCAGCCGAGTTTGAGACCCCCTGCCTTACACTATATAGATATCATGTTCATTCCCCATCTATCTTGCTCAGGAGAGCATCTCCCTCCCCCGGCACCAAGAGCAGCTCATACTGAATTGTTACAATGACTACATTGACACCCCCATACTTTGCACTGACGAGGGGCAAGCACCCCGAAACACCGTGTCTGCAAATTGGGATTCTGATCTGGCTTATATATCCTGAGTCATATTGCAATGGATTGTTGAAAATCCACTTGTGACTTTTAGGATCGCTACTTCCAATAGGTGGCGCTGTGCTAGAGTTTGTCTCCTTTACTGGAGAGACAATTTGTACATTGACTAGTAACACTGCACACAGAAATGCACCTTAATATTCCACTGTTAACCCTTTCCTCCCAGCAGTAACACACAACTCCTCACCTTGATATCATGGTGATTTATGGTCAGAATGACTTCAATGCGATCAGTGATTTCTATTCTAGCTCTGCTCACATAGATTTTATATCCACACTCAACTATAGGCCGTTCTTCATATTTTGGGGGTTTTTAGTCAGATATACTAGTTTGTGCCTGTATAGTATTGGTGTAGATGGGAGTGTAGGGCATGGGTTACATGGCACTGTGGTGGGATACTGATGGGAGGTATTGGTGCTGTGTTTGAGGCTTCTACTGGGTATTTTCCTACAAATACTGGAACAGCTCACTGCTTAGAATGATCCTTCCCAGCTCTATAATATATTATATATACCCCACAATGCAGGCTCACACACACATTTGTCTCAAGTGTGTTGTAGGGACACAGATACAGTCTTGGTCATGTGACTAAAGGCTACTTTACACACTGCGATATCGGTCCTGATATCGCTAGTGTGGGTACCCGCCCCCATCTGTTGCGCGACACGGGCAAATTGCTGCCCATGCTGCACAACACCGAACAGAACCAGTCACACATACTTACCTGCCCGGCGACGTCGCTGTGACCGGCGAACCGCCTCCTTTCTAAGGGGGCGGTTCGTGCGGCGTCACAGCAACGTCACTGAGCGACCGCCCAATAGCAGTGGAGGGGCGGAGATGAGTGGCCGGAACATCCCGCCCACCTCCTTCCTTCCTCATAGCGGCTTTGAGGCAGGTAAGGAGAGGTTCCTCGTTTCTGCGGTGTCACACGGAGCAATGTGTGCTGCCGCAGGAGCGACGAACTACATCGTTACTGCTGCAGTAACGATAATCGAGAATGGAGACCCATGTCACCGATGAGCGATTTTGCACGTTTTTGCAACGATGCAAAATCGCTCATCGGTGTCACACGCAGCAACATCGCTAATGCGGCCGGATGTGCGTCACAAATTCCGTGACCCCAACGACTCCGCATTAGCGATGTCGCAGCGTGTAAAGCCCCCTTTAGTGGGAGTGGTGTACAGGGTCTTAGCAGTAAAGAGTATTCCATATTTCTGCCAGATACCCACAGAGATATTGAAATCTGAAAAAAGAGACTTCTGCTCATTGAAGGTAAGAACTGCTCACATAGCGTTCAACTCCACAGCAAACGTGTGCTCTAGCACTGGCATCTCAGCAGGGATATTCCCCTACTACACATGTGTGTCTGGGTCGCTGTGACAGTTTACAGGACATAACTCAGGGCACCTAGACAGAAGGCAGAGGGACTACTTTCTATTTCTGGTGTAGAGCTTAGTACAATATATATATATATACTATTACATGTGACACATGTACCTTGTATTACCATTATTCGCTGTATATGAACCCCTTTTCTCCGGGCATTATTTGTCTATAGCATTTTTCACGAACCTGAGGCAACTGAGAACCCTTCAGTGAAGGAATTCCACTAACCCTCACAATACCAACCAGGGGCCTCCCTGCAGTAACTCAGGTAGTTGTACCCATTCTCTTTCCGCATTCTATGTGTTCTTCTTCTTTCTTCTTTTTTTTCTTTTTTCTTCTTTTTATTTCTATCATGTAGTTCAGGGGTTTATAGATATATGTCCTGCATCTCATATTTCCTTTAGTGGTGCTTCTTACCCATTCTCATATCATTTACCCTAGTATTTCATGATCCTGAGGCGACTGAGAACCCTTTAATAAAGGAATCCTTTTTCACTTGAATTGTCAAGTGATACTTACCAGTGACTATCACGTAATGTTACAGGTAGTTGCATTTTCTTCCTCTTCTTTCTCTCCTTTCTTCTTTGTCACACGGTCCATTGTGTTATAGCCCACGTGTCATGATAACACTTGTACCATCTTTTC
Organism: Anomaloglossus baeobatrachus; assembly: GCF_048569485.1. Taxonomy (NCBI): domain Eukaryota; kingdom Metazoa; phylum Chordata; class Amphibia; order Anura; family Aromobatidae; genus Anomaloglossus; species Anomaloglossus baeobatrachus. The sequence continues at coordinate 441,237 of NW_027441966.1, read as the reverse complement.
ATTTAGATTCCACCTACAATTATTTACCGATTCCAGTTCTGAAATAGGCTTTCATCATCTACTCACTAGAATTCTCAAGTGCATAAGGTACTGAGACATATACATGTTCACACCATTATAAAGAACAAAGTATAAACATTGAGGTTTTTCTCACACCCATGTTCCTGTGTTCTTTGATATGATATGTGTTCATTTCCTTCACTATATAGGATTGCAAGTTTTCCATTTGTACCTTAATGGCAATGACGCTATACAATTGAACACATATCATCCTGTTATCCATATAGGTGTGTATTTACCTGCTTGACTATTTTTGGTTGTTTGATCCAGAATGTTTCTCCAGATAGGTCATGTGGAAATTTTCTTTCCTCAGTACAAATGTTTTCACTATGGCTTTGGAAAAATTTTTTGTATGTGCATCATGGTTATTTGACCCATTGTACTCTCAAGTAGCAATATATTGTACTGTTATGTTGTACTATGTACTAATTACGTGTTTATATGGTTTTGTAACCCTTTATGATCTTAGATAACTTTATCCTTGATAAAGACCTAAAAACAAGGTCGAAACGTTGGATGAATTATCCTTTTGCACAAATAAAGAATTTTCAGCATTCCAAGAGTTCTTTTCTTACGTTATTGATCACTATAGTGTGCCAGAGCTATTTCTATTGAATTGACTCTTATTTTTTCTGAGCACCTGCTATATACACAGTGAGCCAGACATATTCAAGTTTCATTCAGAAGGCAGAGGGAAGCCTTAGCAGCTGAGCCTATATCTTGGCTTGTGAGCATTAGAACAGGCCGGCGATTACAGGGTAACATGAAAAATGTCCAGCTTGCATTATGACTAGAACATGACAATATCCTTTTAAGTACTAACCTATGATGCGTTCCTAAGCAGTTGATGTTATATGTTCTACATTTCATTTTCTGCATACTTTACAAGTAGTAGAATTTGCTTTGATATAGGCAACTGGATTTTCACAATGAAAAGGCAAAGGATAACGCCCGAAAAAGACGCCATACATTATGTCAGTGCCATCACTGACAAACCTGGATTGACCATGAAATACATCAATCCCCTTAAAGGTGAGTTAAAACAAGTTTTAACTAAATTGCCTTAATATTGTCATGCATTAGAATGACTGTCTTAGGTAATGATAAATATTTTCTACAGGAAGAGGAGTGTTTGCTGAAACTGAAATCGAAAAAGGGAGTTTTGTTGCAGAATATCGAGGCGAGCTCACGTATGCACTTACGATGGTAGACAACTACTCGAGATTTATGGTTGTGGTACAAGTCAAAGATCTAATGGCCCATACTGCAGCGAAGGTCTTCCAAGCACACTTATGCAGACCTCATGGCTACTCAGAGAGAGTCCTCACAGATCAAGGCACTGCCTTTGAAGCGGAAATCTTCAAGGACTTCTGCAGCTTTTACCGATGCAGGAAGATGCGCACTACACCCTACCATGCTCAAACCAATGGTTATCAACCTGCTCAGGACTTTACCCCATATTCCAGATGTGGCCTTACAAGTGATTTATAGAGGGTTAACAATACGTTGGGATCACCGGATCTAATCTCCCTTTTTATACACCCTAAAATCTTGTTTGCTTTAGAATAAACAATAACATCATAAAGGTATAGCAGTACCGTTTCAAAGTTTCGGTGTCCCAAGCAGCATTCCATCAGCCTCTGGAAGGTTCCTGGCAAATTGCACAGCTCGAAGGGCATGCTTTTGAACTCGCAGAGACCCATCGGGGTGGCAAAGGCGGTCTTCTCCCGGTCTGCCTCAGCAACGGACACTTGCCAATAGCGACTAGTGAGATCAAGGGTAGAAAAATAATTTGCAGTTCTCAATGCAGCTAGCTATTCCTCAATACAGGGGAGTGGTGCTGTCCTTCTTCTTTAACAGGACCAACGGAGCTGCCCAGAGGCTACAACTGTCACGGATAACCCCAGCCTCCTTCATGTTGCTCAACATGTCCTTGGTACACTGGTAATGTGCAGGTAGTTTTGGCTTATATCTCTCTTTGATGGGTGGGTGTGCACTTGTGGGGATGTAGTGTTTGACCCCTTTTATTCTTCAAAAGTCTAGCGGATGTTTGCTGAAGACTTGCTCGTATTCTTGCACTAGCCTGTAGACCCCCTTCTTGTGATGTGAAGGTGTGGAGTCAGTGCCTACGTGTAATTCCTTACACCACTCCTCTGGCTGACTTGGTGAGCTGTCACTGAATGGGTGGGCTGAAGCAATGGTGGATGCTGCTGTTTGGATAGCATGTGTATCTACTGAGAACATCTTATCAATGGTGGCAAATCGGAGCAGCTTAATCTCTTGCTCTCCGCAGTTCAACACTCTCATGGGCACTCTTCCCTTCCATATTAATGAATAAAACTATGATGTAAATAGCATATAGATACCCCACAAATGCAGATAAAAGTAGGTTATGGGAAAAGGGGGAAGAGAGAAACAGGAAAATAGTGGAATAAAGTATACCTTCCAGGTGGGAGAGGAAATGGCAGCACAGCCAGTGGAGGTGAAGCAAGGGGAGCCTGCAACTAAAGAGTTGAGAGCGTTATCACATGGTGACTGAGCCTGATTGTAACGGGAGCATAGAGGTGCCGATCCTGTCTTACCTGCGTTGGTGTAGAAGTGGGTGTCCTGTGGTGGAGTCAGCTGTGTGCAGTGGTGGCCGTGGGTTCTTTTATGTGCGACCGTAGTAATAGCTGCGCCCACTTCCTGTATGGGAGTGGAATGCAGTGAGGCTAATGGAACGCACGCCTGCGCATTTGTGTTTAACGTCGCGCATGTGCAGAACGGAGAAAAGGCTGCGCTCACTTCCTAATGAAAGGGAGTGAGACGCAGCTGGGAAGGGAAGGGAAAAGATTAGGGTTTGGGGATGATGAAAGGGCTTTCTACGGGCAAGGATGGCAAAGGGTGGCAGTGACGGAAAGTCAGGCAGCCTGTCCTGTCCTGTCCTGTCCGTCCGTCTTTTTGTATCATGAATTGGAAAGACTGCAAGGGGGAGGGGAGGTGCTTGGAGGAGGAGGAGTTATTCAGATTAATTGCAGTGGGCGGCGGCTGCAAAAAGCATCATTCTTCTTGTTTTTGCTCTGCAAAACAGCCTTTTCAAGGGTTGGCTTGGGTGACAAAATGTCTTCTGTAGGCGTGGGTTTGTCTCCCTCTCCCTAAGATGTGTCCGGTATAGGCCAGGGTGCCACTCAAGGCCGTAACCAATTCGGGTTATAGCTTCTCGGCCTTTTGGCTAAGATCAAGTGTAGTTTCGGAGGACGCTACCTTGGTCGGTACTGGAAGGTGCCTGGGATTGCACGTCTGCCGGCCTTGAGGAAGTGTGTGCGCCTTCTGGTGACACATAGCCCTCTTGTGCCTGGACGGTTCCCAGGCAACGGGAGGCGATCACCTTTGTTATTTTGAAGTCCTACTGATAAACAGAAAAAAAAAAAAATTAAATCTGTTCTTATCAGTTTAATATCTGATACGTCCCCTCTCTGGGGACCATATATTAAATGGATTTTTAGAACAAGGAGATGGAAAAAATCTTGCTCTGTCCACTCCACGCATTGACCTGGTATTGCAGTACCTCCAGGACCGGTGCACCCCTTCTTAACCCAGTTTCCAAAAGCAGAACTCAATTCACCTGATTCAAATGAGCCCCATTAGTGAATTGAAAGAAAGCAAAAACTTTATATGCACCTCAATTTGGCCAATTCACTTTTCACACTTTCACCCTTTTTTTTATCTTTCACACCTTTTACTTGCTTTATTGATGCAAAAGCTGTGCCAAATAGCAAACTCATCTCCACTCAACTTGACCAACTCTGCTATGTCCCGTGCAGTATCTTATTCTCAGTCTTATCTAGATCATTTGCAATTGAATAGAATAGATCCCTTTTGGACACATTGGATTCAGCTGCTGCAGTGACTGCAGGTGTTAGAAGATGCAGACTTGGCATCAGGTGCTGTCTATCAGATTCCACTCCAATTAAAGCTTCCATTGTTTTTCGGTGTTTTCTTTGAGCAATGATGATGTCTTTAGTGATCTGTTGGCTCCCTCTCCTGGAGGAAGAGTTTGCTTGCTCTTGGACTTTCAAAAAGAGAGGTCATGATAGACATTTAGCTTCTGAGCCCAATTGGGGACAGTCATGGGTGATGAATGTTTTGCAACCTGCTGCGAAGCCTGATACCGCAATATAAGGAACGTCAAATACTAAGAATGGGCGGCCTATGAAAGAATTAGTACTTTCATTAAGCATACTTAAACGGCTAATTGGGAATAGACAAACTGTAAAAAGCCCTCTGAGAAAGCCCCTCTCTAACCTTTGTTAGTAAGCTTTTCTGTAGTCTGCCTGTTGATGTATTTTCCGTTTGAACAGTGCACAACATGAAGTGACGGAACACTGGCTTGTCACAATGTCCCCCGCTGACATCACGATAGCGCTGCTGCCTAGAAAGCCAGCTGCGCAGCAGAAGTTGCTCTTTGGGTGGGATGGTGGGCTAATGTATCTATTCCTGCTTGGTGTGAGTTTGACATGATCTAGAGCAACGAGTTCCAGCGGCTAGCGGTTGATTATTGGCTGTAATGGGGCTTTCTGGCTGGTGCCAGCCTTTCTTCTTAGCACACAGGAACCACAATCCCTACACCATGCTTCGATGGATTCTCTCATCCCAGCCCAGTAAAACTACATATTTCACACAGTTATAAGCAGCCCATGGGCATTCACCTGGATTAAAACCCATAACAGCTCATAGACCAAACAATCAATCTACCACTGGACCAAAGACAGGAAGCTAAATCCACTGCCTGCGGTAACTAACTTAATCCTATAGTCTACTCACACAACAAACCCAAGAGAAAGGAAAAAAACATGGCTTCGATTATCCATCCAATGAAAACGCATAACCATTGTGAGCCATTGGACAATGCAATTGCACACATGGTGACATGGTGCACGGCCCAATGAATCAAGTCTGTACTTCATATTCACGGTTTAAGCCCTTGGGTTCTAATGTGTCCAGAGTACATATCCAGAAAGATTCCCTTTCTTTGTGCTAAGCACAAGTCAACAATACGTTGTAAGCAGATTCTATTACCAGTCCCACACCATTTTGTGACGCATAATCGCACAGTGGCCCAATTAAGATTCCAAGTCATCGAACATGTCCCAGCCATACGCAGAGGAGGCGATAGAATTAGGAAGCTCAAAGAAAGGGAATCTTTCTGGATATATACTCTGGGCACGTTGGAACCCAAGGGCTTAAACCATGAATATGAAGAACCGACTTGATTCATTGGGCCGTGCACATTTTTTCTAACGCCCGGTTCTTTTTCGTGTTCACACTATATATGGTTCCAGTATGTATGGAGTTCCATTCTTCCTTGTTTTTTATTTGTCATGTTTGTCTGATTACCTTGTCTAACAGTTTTTTCTCCCCTTTCTTTACCTTCCAGGTTCCCATAGTCACGTGAAATATCCCTGTTGCACTTGATTACGGCTCACTATTCACTATAGGATGTCTTATATCTAACATCACACTCTCACCCATCAGCACTCTATAGGTTTGTATAAGGTATGCGCTTACACATCCGGTCCTCCATAGGTATTTCCACTTATGTAGCACTATCCCTATGATCACTCATAACTCATACCCTTGTAGTCAATTACAGCCTCCTCTCTCCCCTCTCCCCTTCTCCCTTTCCATCTATAATTTTGCCAGTACAATATTAGTTTACATTAGGCACACACTCACATATTCCTTTCCTTAGTGACTTATTGTAATTCACATTCGCATACAATTCTCTATGCCTGCCCCATTACTACATTCATACCTACTTGACCCTATCCTGATACCCCTTGTCTCACCTTGTTGGTCCCTACACCTGTTATCATCTCCTTTCCTGTGTCTGTCTTGTCACACAACACATTTTAGCATATCCCTTGTGCTCCTTATTACCTGTCCTGCCTATTAGAATTATGTCCATTATGTCCATGCATGGCCCAATGAATCAAGTCTGTACTTCATATTCATGGTTTAAGCCTTTGGGTTCCAATGTGCCCAGAGTATATATCCAGAAAGATTCCCTTTCTTTGAGCTTCCTAATTCTATTGCCTCCTCTACGTATGGCTTGGACATGTTCGATGACTTGGAATCTTAATTGGATCACTGTGTGATTATGCGTCACAAAATGGTGTGGGACTGGTAATAGAATCTGCTTACAATGTATTGTTGACTTGTGTTTAGCTCAAAGAAAGAGAATCTTTCTGGATATGTACTCTGGGCACATTAGAACCCAAGGGCTTAAACCGTGAATATGAAGTAAAGACTTGATTCATTGGGCCGTGCACCATGTCACCATGTGTCCAATTGCATTGTCCAATGGCTCACAATGGTTATGCGTTTTCATTGGATGGATAATCGAAGCCATGTTATTTTCCTTTCTGTTGGGTTTGTTGTGTGAGTAGCCTATAGGATTAAGTTGGTTACCGCAGGCAGTGGATTTAACTTCCTGTCTTTGGTCCAGTGGTAGATGGATTGTCTGGTCTATGAGCTGTTATTGGTTTGAATGCAGGTGAATGCCCATGGGCTGCTTATGACTGTGTAAAATATGTAGTTTTACTGGGCTGGGATGAGAGAATCCATTGAAGCATGGTGTAGGGATTGTGGTTCCTGTGTGCTAAGAAGAGAGGCTGGCACCAGCCAGAAAGCCCCATTGCAGCCAATAATCACTTAATAACTTTTTCAACTTGTCATCATATGGGAGGCCTTCCATTCCTTGTAGTAGTCTAGTTGCCCACCTTTGAACTGACTCTAACTTCTGAATGTCCTTTTTAAAATGTGGAGCCCAAAACTGGTTCCCATATTCCAGATGTAGCCTTACAAGTGATTTATAGAGGTTGATCATCTTTACTTATCATTTAAAACTTTCAAACTGGTACACTCAACACATAAAGCCCCCCCCTTTTAAAGAGTAGTTTCCCTGTACCTAAGTGGGGGTCTACCTAGGTTGGAGCGAGTGGACCTTCGGGGTCCGGTGTCAGTGGTGACAGGCAGTGGGGCAGAGGGAACAGTCAGTTCCTCCTCCCTGCTATCATGTGGGGCAGGCGGAGGCGTAGGGGAGCTGGGTACAGGTACATCCCTGGGCACTGGCTCGCGGTTAACCGTTTCCATCATTTCTTCATCCACGGGTTGTGGGAACAGTATCACTGGAAGGATCACCGCACCGTTCTGTGTAGGCCAGTCTGCTGGAAAATCACCCATCATGGTGTGGATTACCTCTTTTTCCTTCTCCACTGGACTGGGAACTGGAGCCTCATCCGCTACTCTCAATGCTGGTGGGCACTTCTTCAGGTGGTCTCGGGAAACCGTGGCCAAAGTCCCCCCCTGGTCACGGCTGATCTGGTAGGCCTTCCCATTCTCCCATCCTGTGGGCTGGACTACATACGGGGTTTTTTCCCATTGATCATCCAGCTTGTGGGCCCTTCTTTTCCGCTTCAGCACTACATCCCCAGGTTGGAAGGAACCGGCAGGCGCCTTCTTGTTGAAGCACTGCTCCTGTTGTCCCCGACTCCGGCACAAGTTCTTTTCAACATACTCCTGGACCTGTCGGTACTGTGTCCTCCGCCGAGTGTCCCATTCAGCTGTCGACAGGAGTGCTTCTGAAGCTTCCAAGCCCATTTCCAGATCCACTGGTAGCCGGCCGGGACGAGCTCTCATCAGGTATGCTGGAGTGCATTTCGTAGAGCTGGAAGGGATGTTGTTGTACATATCGACCAGGTCAGGTAGCTTCTCCAGCCACAGGTTCCGCTCTTCCAGTGGTAACGTCTTGAGGAGGCCCAGGACCAAGTGGTTCATCTTTTCACAAATGCCATTGGTTTGGGCGTGGTAAGGCGTGGTCCGGATTTTCTTGCAGCCGTACAACTGGCAGAATTCCTGGAATACCTCTGCTTCAAAGGCCGGACCCTGGTCGGTAAGCACCCTCTCCGGGTACCAATGCGGTCAACAGAAATAAGCCTGGAAAGCCTTAGCAGCGGTGCGGCCGGTTAAGTCCTTAACTGGGACAACCACCAGGAACCTCGAGTAGTGGTCTACGATGGTCAGAGCGTAGGTGTACCCACTTCGGCTGGGGGTGAGCTTTACATGGTCAAGGGGAACCAGCTCCAGCGGTTGGTGTGTAATGATCGGGTGTAGGGGTGCCTTCTGGCTGGCCTCGTCCTTCCTTCTCAATGCGCAAGGGCCACATTCTCGGCACCAGGCCTCCACAGATTCCCGCATTCCACTCCAATAGAACCGCTCTCTTAACAACATCTCTAGCTTCTTCCACCCGAAGTGCACTGCACCATCATGGTATGCTTGCAGGACGGTGGGCACTTTAGCCTGGGGAATCACCAGCTGGCGGATCTTCTCGTGAGTCTTTGGATTAATCAGCTCGCGATACAACTTCCCCTGGTGTAGGTATAGCCGGGTCCGTTCTTGCCACAGACGTTGGGCTTCGGCAGGGGCAGCAGGGTCTATCCCAGCAGAACCCTGTTCCACTAGAGTCTTGACCAGGCGGACAGCAGGTGCCTGGTCCTGAGCTTCCTGCCAGTCCTGTCGGGGCAGCGGATCCAGGTTCACCCGTTGTTGGTAGACGTGCACCTTCTCAGTGAATGGCCGGTGAAATGCAGGCAACTCGATCTCTTCGAGGTCATCATCCTCTGGCCCCTCTTCCGACAGGTGGGGCATCCGGGAGAGTGCATTGGCATTGACGTTGGTACGGCCGGCCCGGTACTTGATGGTGAAATCGTAGTTGGCTAACCTGGTCACCCACCGCTGCTCCAACGCGCCCAGCTTGGCCGTATCTAGATGGGTCAGCAGGTTATTGTCTGTGTACGCGGTGAACTTGGCTGCTGCCAGGTAATGGCGGAAACGCTCGGTGATAGCCCACACCAGTGCCAAGAGCTCAAGCTTGAAGGAGATGTAGTTCTCAGGGTTCCTCTCAGTCGGTCGGAGTTTTCGGCTAGCATAAGCTATTACCTTTTCCCTTCTGTCTTGGACCTGGGATAGAACAGCCCCCAAGCCCACATTGCTGGCGTCGGTGTAGAGGATGAATGGGCGGCTGTAGTCAGGGTACGCTAGGATTTCCTCTCCGGTCAGGGCTGTTCTCAGCTGGCGGAAGGATTCCTCATGCTTTTCTTCCCACACCAATGGGGCTACTAGGGATCTACCACCCTTGGTCTGTCCTACGAGGAGGTCTTGCATGGGGGCAGCCATCTTTGTGTACCCCTTAATGAAGCGACGGTAATATCCCACCAGGCCCAGAAACTTCCTCACTTCCCTCACTGTGGTCGGTCTCGGCCAGTCTTGGATGGCGGTGATCTTCTCGGGGTTGGGGGCGACACCTTCCGCACCAACCACATGTCCTAGGTACTGCACTCTGGGTTTCAGCAGATGACACTTTGAGGGCTTCAACTTCATCCCATACTTGGCAAGGGACGCGAACACCTCGGCTAGGTGCTCCAGGTGGGCTTCATACGTCTGTGAGTACACAATCACATCATCCAAGTACAGCAAAACGGTCCCATAGGCAGTCTTCTCTCGGTCTTCCGGTGCCACGGCCACCTGCCAGTACCCGCTGGTGAGGTCAAGGGTGGAGAAGTAGTTAGCGGTTCTCAGCGAGGCCAGGGACTCTTTGATGCGGGGCAGAGGGTAAGCATCCTTATGCGTTATCTGGTTAATCTTCCGGTAATCCACACACATCCGCATGGTGCCATCCTTCTTCTTAACCAGCACCAACGGAGCGGCCCAGGGACTACAGCTGTCCCTAATAACCTCTGCCTCCTTCATGTTCCTCAACATGTCTTTGGCGCATTGGTAGTGCGCAGGGGGAATAGGCCTGTATCTCTCTTTAATAGGGGAGTGTGTACCGGTAGGGATGTGGTGTTGAACCCCTTTAATCTGCCCAAAATCTAGAGGGTGCCTGCTAAAAACCCGCTCATACTCCTGTACCACCCGGTATACCCCTTCCTTGTGGTGTATGGGGGTATCATCAGTGCCGACATGTAGCTCTCGATACCACTCGCCTAACTCCCCCAGGGATGAGTGGGAACCGGCAGCAGGCGGTGTGACCGGGGGAACGGCTTCATGGATCGTGTGGGGATCTAGAGTGAACAATTTGGCAAGGGTAGCGTACCGGGTGGTGCATGAATGCACACATATTGGTTTTATAATCTTATTGTATTACTTTATATTCTTATTTCACTTGTGCATATCTCCACCATAATCCTGGCTAAGAAATATAGCTTTTTTTGGGGTACACAGGTAGTAAGGTCTTCTTTCTATTTCTTTAGGGGTGATATAGCCTGGTGGAACTCTAGACCTCTAACATTATATATGCACCCTTTTTCTTTATGGTTCTTGGACACCTTATAACATTCTTCCATACATATATATCTTTCTCATAAATTATAAATAATTAGGCATTTTTATATATTTTATTTACATTTTCATAAATAACTTTTTACAAAGCATGGGGGACATTCTCACATACATATAATTTTCATGTACGCATTCTGAAAATTTACGCATAAACCGTACACACTCCTTTTTGTAACAATTTCTATAACTCATTCGCTGAACTCTCATCCCGGATATTCATTCTTACACCGAATTTCCTGTTATAACACAACATTCATGATTTTTATTCAATTTATTTTTATTTTTTAGGTTTATTAGTAGTGATGAGCGAGTACTAAAAAGCTCGGGTGCTCGAAGCTCGGGCCGAGCCTCCCAAGATACTCGTGTACTCGGCCCGAGCACCGAGCCCAATGTTATCCTATGGGAGACCCGAGTATTTTTGTGAAATGACCACCGGCAGCATGTAGAAACCCTAAAAATGGCACAAAAGTCTCCGAAGAGTGCTCAAATGACATGGCAACAGCATGGGGAAGACCCCTTGAAGCATTTATCACTCAAAAGTCACAGCTGTGAATAATTTTGTCCACGTTTTACGCCATTTTTACGGACTCACCAGAAAACCTTCCAAAATGACACCAAAATGATTTTTCATAGCGGAAATGTTAAGGGCACATACCCAATAGTGAGATAGAGCTAATGTATGTTACTTTTTGAGATCAATACATGAAAGATTTTACGTAAAACATTGTGTGGCACTCCGATGTCCCTGAGAAGAGACGTACATAAAGGCCTCTGAGTCTAATGTGCCCATTTTGAGGAACTGAGTCTTTGTAGTATTTTCCTTTGCCAGGGCAGTCCAAAATTGTGAGGTTCACCAATGCCCCTGCATACAGACGTGCATGATGGCCTGTAAACCTGAAGTGCCCATTGTAAGGAAGTGGGTCTATTGTAGTATAGCCCTTAGGCAGGGCAGCCAAAAATTGGGAGGCTCCACGTTGTCCCTGGATAGAGACGTGCATGAGGGCCTCAAAACATTAAGTGTCCAGTGTCAGGAAGTGGGTGTATTATAGTATAGCCCTTAGGCAGGGCAGCCAAAAATTGGGAGGCTCTACGTTGTCCCTGGATAGAGACGTGCATGAGGGCCTGTAAACCTGAAGTGCCCATTGGAAGGAAGTGGGTCTTTTGTAGTATAGCCCTTTGGCAGGGCAGCCAAAAATTGGGAGGCTCCACGTTGTCCCTGGATAGAGACGTGCATGAGGGCCTGTAAACCTGAAGTGCCCATTGGAAGGAAGTGGGTCTTTTGTAGTATAGCCCTTTGGCAGGGCAGCCAAAAATTGGGAGGCTCCACGTTGTCCCTGGATAGAGACATGCATGAGGGCCTCAAAACATTAAGTGTCCATTGTCAGGAAGTGGGTGTATTATAGTATAGCCCTTAGGCAGGGCAGCCAAAAATTGGGAGGCTCCACGTTGTCCCTGGATAGAGACGTGCATGAGGGCCTGTAAACCTGAAGTGCCCATTGGAAGGAAGTGGGTCTTTTGTAGTATAGCCCTTTGGCAGGGCAGCCAAAAATTGGGAGGCTCCACGTTGTCCCTGGATAGAGACGTGCATGAGGGCCTCAAAACATTAAGTGTCCATTGTCAGGAAGTGGGTCTTTTGTAGTATAGCCCTTTGGCAGGGCAGCCAAAAATTGGGAGGCTCCACGTTGTCCCTGGATAGAGACGTGCATGAGGGCCTCAAAACATTAAGTGTCCATTGTCAGGAAGTGGGTGTATTATAGTATAGCCCTTAGGCAGGGCAGCCAAAAATTGGGAGGCTCCACGTTGTCCCTGGATAGAGACGTGCATGAGGGCCTCAAAACATTAAGTGTCCATTGTCAGGAAGTGGGTCTTTTGTAGTATAGCCCTTTGGCAGGGCAGCCAAAAATTGGGAGGCTCCACGTTGTCCCTGGATAGGGACGTGCATGAGGGCCTCAAAACATTAAGTGTCCATTGTCAGGAAGTGGGTGTATTATAGTATAGCCCTTTGGCAGGGCAGCCAAAAATTGGGAGGCTCCACGTTGTCCCTGCATAGAGACGTGCATGAGGGCCTCAAAACATTGTTCCCATTGCAAAGGAGCGGGTCTCCTGTCGTTGTAATGTCCATTCTGCAAAGAATGGGCGAAAAAAATTACCACTGGGGGTATACCTGAAACAAAGGCCTAACTCTTGTAACGGTCATCATGGTGGCGCATGAGGAGAAGGAGGAGCAGTCCAGCGATTATCCAAAGTCCAGAAGTGTGTACCCATGGGTGACTGGAGGTACATGGCAAATTCCCGTTACAAACTTTAAATTCCGCTCTCATTTGCTGGTGGTGTGGTGAAGTCTGGCCCAATCCAACCCTTGTTCATCTTGATCAGAGTCAGCCTGTCAGCATTTTCAGTTGACAGGCGGGTGCGTTTATCTGTAATGATTCCACCTGCGGCACTAAAAACACGCTCTGACAAAACGCTAGCGGCAGGGCAGGCCAGGACTTCCAAGGCGTAGAGAGCCAATTCATGCCACGTGTCCACCTTGGATACCCAATAATTGTAAGGCACAGAGGAATGTCGGAGTACAGTTGTTCGATCTGCAAGGTACTCCTTGAGCATCTGGGCAAACTTAGGATTTCTTGTGGCACTACCCCGCACCTCAGGGGCTGTGGTACGTGAGGGGCTGAGAAAACTGTCCCACATCTTAAAGACTGTTCCCCTACCTCTGGCGGATTGGACTTGTGCCTCTCTCGGCTGTACGCCTTGGTTGTCCACTGATTCCTGACCTATGCCGCTAGCGTTTTGTGAGGGGAATGCTTTGCCTACTTCCGTGACTATGGCCTTCCGGAACTGCTGCATTTTGGTTGACCTCTCCGCCTCGGGAATAAGAGACATAAAGTTCTCCTTGTAGCGTGGGTCTAACAGTGTTACCAACCAGTAATGATTGTCGGCCAAGATGTTCTTAACGCGAGGGTCACGAGACAGGCAGCTTACCATAAAGTCAGCCATGTGCGCCAGACTCTTAACAGCCAGGACTTCAGTAGCCTGACCAACACGTTGACTGAACATGCTGTCCTCCTCCTCCTCCTCCTCCTCCTCCTCATCTACCCTGTCCTCTGGCCAGCCACGCTGAACCGAGGATATGACTGGTGTGCATGTCATATCCTCAATTTGGCCGGAGATTTGCTCCATGTCTTCATCCTCCTCCTCGTCATAGTCCTCCACTGCACGTTGTGATGAGACGAGGCTGGGCTGTGTGTTATCACCCACACCCACTACTGTTTCTTGCTGCAACTCATCGCGCTCCGCCTGCAATGCATCATGTTTGGTTTTGAGCAGAGACCGTTTTAGAAGGCAGAGTAGCGGTATGGTGACGCTAATAATGGCGTCATCTTATACCTTTATGATGTTATTGTTTATTCTAAAGCAAACAAGATTTTAGGGTGTATAAAAAGGGAGATTAGATCCGGTGATCCCAACGTATTGTTAACCCTCTATAAATCACTTGTAAGGCCACATCTGGAATATGGGGTAAAGTCCTGAACAGGTTGATAACCATTGGTTTGAGCATGGTAGGGTGTAGTGCGCATCTTCCTGCATCCGCCATAACCTTCCCTTAGGATATACTGTGCCCTTATCAGATTGGTTGTACAAGGTTGCTTCTCTTATTGGATGGATTTCAAGCTGCATGGATAATGTTCATTTAAATGATGTGGATAGAAAGACTGAAGATATCTACATGTAGTCCATCATGAATCAATACTATTTTACACAGTCATAAGCAGCCCATGGGCATTCACCTGCATTCAAACCAATAACAGCTCATAGACCAGACAATCCATCTACCACTGGACCAAAGACAGGAAGTTAAATCCACTGCCTGCGGTAACCAACTTAATCCTATAGGCTACTCACACAACAAACCCAACAGAAAGGAAAAAAACATGGCTTCGATTATCCATCCAATGAAAACGCATAACCATTGTGAGCCATTGGACAATGCAATTGGACACTTGGTGACATGGTGCACGGCCCAATGAATCAAGTCTTTACTTCATATTCACGGTTTAAGCCCTTGGGTTCTAATGTGCCCAGAGTACATATCCAGAAAGATTCTCTTTCTTTGAGCTAAACACAAGTCAACAATACATTGTAAGCAGATTCTATTACCAGTCCCACACCATTTTGTGACGCATAATCACACAGTGATCCAATTAACATTCCAAGTCATCGAACATGTCCAAGCCATACGCAGAGGAGGCAATAGAATTAGGAAGCTCAAAGAAAGGGAATCTTTCTGGATATATACTCTGGGCACATTGGAACCCAAAGGCTTAAACCATGAATATGAAGTACAGACTTGATTCATTGGGCCATGCATGGACATAATGGACATAATTCTAATAGGCAGGACAGGTAATAAGGAGCACAAGTTATATGCTAAAATGTGTTGTGTGACAAGACAGACACAGGAAAGGACATGATAACAGGTGTAGGGACCAACAAGGTGAGACAAGGGGTATCAGGATAGGGTCAAGTAGGTATGAATGTAGTAATGGGGCAGGCATAGAGAATTGTATGTGAATGTGAATTACAATAAATCACTAAGGAAAGGAATATGTGAGTGTGTGCCTAATGTAAACTAATATTGTACTGGCAAAATTATAGATGGAAAGGGAGAAGGGGAGGGGGGGAGAGAGGAGGCTGTAATTGACTACAAGGGTATGAGTTATGAGTGATCATAGGGATAGTGTTACATAAGTGGAAATACCTATGGAGGACCGGATGTGTAAGCGCATACCTTATACAAACCTATAGAGTGCTGATGGGTGAGAGTGTGATGTTAGATATAAGACATCCTATAGTGAATAGTGAGCCGTAATCAAGTGCAACAGGGATATTTCACGTGACTATGGGAACCTGGAAGGTAAAGAAAGGGGAGAAAAAACTGTTAGACAAGGTAATCAGACATAATGTAACCAGTTGATCAGACATGATCACCTGGTTTGAGACCCCCTGCCTTACACTATATAGATATCATGTTCATTCCCCATCTATCTTGCTCAGGAGAGCATCTCCCTCCCCCGGCACCAAGAGCAGCTCATACTGAATTGTTACATTGACTAGTAACACTGCACACAGAAATGCACCTTAATATTCCACTGTTAACCCTTTCCTCCCAGCAGTAACACACAACTCCTCACCTTGATATCATGGTGATTTATGGTCAGAATGACTTCAATGCGATCAGTGATTTCTATTCTAGCTCTGCTCACATAGATTTTATATCCACACTCAACTATAGGCCGTTCTTCATATTTTGGGGGCTTTTAGTCAGATATACTAGTTTGTGCCTGTATAGTATTGGTGTAGATGGGAGTGTAGGGCATGGGTTACATGGCACTGTGGTGGAATACTGATGGGAGGTATTGGTGCTGTGTTTGATGCTTCTACTGGGTATTTTCCTACAAATACTGGAACAGCTCACTGCTTAGAATGATCCTTCCCAGCTCTATAATATATTATATATACCCCACAATGCAGGCTCACACACACATTTGTCTCAAGTGTGTTGTAGGGACACAGATACAGTCTTGGTCATGTGACTAAAGGCTACTTTACACACTGCGATATCGGTCCCGATATCGCTAGTGTGGGTACCCGCCCCCATCTGTTGCGCGACACGGGCAAATCGCTGCCCATGCCGCACAACACCGACCAGACCCGTCACACATACTTACCTGCCCGGCGACGTCGCTGTGTCCGGCGAACCGCCTCCTTTCTAAGGGGGCGGTCCGTGCGGCGTCACAGCGACGTCACTGAGCGACCGCCCAATAGCAGCGGAGGGGCGGAGATGAGTGGCCGGAACATCCCGCCCACCTCCTTCCTTCCTCATAGCGGCTGGGAGGCAGGTAAGGAGAGGTTCCTCGTTTCTGCGGTGTCACACGGAGCGATGTGTGCTACCGCAGGAGCGACGAACTACATCGTTACTGCTGCAGTAACGATAATCGAGAATGGAGACCCATGTCACCGATGAGCGATTTTGCACGTTTTTGCAACGATGCAAAATCGCTCATCGGTATCACACGCAGCAACATCGCTAATGCGGCCGGATGTGCGTCACAAATTCCGTGACCCCAACGACTCCGCATTAGCGATGTCGCAGCGTGTAAAGCCCCCTTTAGTGGGAGTGGTGTACAGGGTCTTAGCAGTAAAGAGTATTCCATATTTCTGCCAGATACCCACAGAGATATTGAAATCTGAAAAAAGAGACTTCTGCTCATTGAAGGTAAGAACTGCTCACATAGCGTTCAACTCCACAGCAAACGAGTGCTCTAGCACTGGCATCTCAGCAGGGATATTCCCCTACTACACATGTGTGTCTAGGTCACTGTGACAGTTTACAGGACATAACTCAGGGCACCTAGACAGAAGGCAGAGGGACTACTTTCTATTTCTGGTGTAGAGCTTAGTACAATATATATATATTTATACTATTACATGGGACACATGTACCTTGTATTACCATTATTCGCTGTATATGAACCCCTTTTCTCCAGGCATTATTTGTCTATAGCATTTTTCACGAACCTGAGGCAACTGAGAACCCTTCAGTGAAGGAATTCCACTAACCCTCACAATACCTACCAGGGGCCTCCCTGCAGTAACTCAGGTAGTTGTACCCATTCTCTTTCCGCATTCTATGTGTTCTTCTTCTTTCTTCTTTTTTTTCTTTTTTCTTCTTTTTATTTCTATCATGTAGTTCAGGGGTTTATAGATATATGTCCTGCATCTCATATTTCCTTTAGTGGTGCTTCTTACCCATTCTCATATCATTTACCCTAGTATTTCATGATCCTGAGGCGACTGAGAACCCTTTAATAAAGGAATCCTTTTTCACCTGAATTGTCAAGTGATACTTACCAGTGACTATCACGTAATGTTACAGGTAGTTCCATTTTCTTCCTCTTCTTTCTCTCCTTTCTTCTTTGTCACACGGTCCATTGTGTTATAGCCCACGTGTCATGATAACACTTGTACCATCTTTTCATTTAGATTCCACCTACAATTATTTACCGATTCCAGTTCTGGAATAGGCTTTCATCATCTACTCACTAGAATTCTCAAGTTCATAAGGTACTGAGACATATACATGTTCACACCATTATAAAGAACAAAGTATAAACATTGAGGTTTTTCTCACACCCATGTTCCTGTGTTCTTTGATATGATATGTGTTCATTTCCTTCACTATATAGGATTGCAAGTTTTCCATTTGTACCTTAATGGCAATGACGCTATACAATTGAACACATATCATCCTGTTATCCATATAGGTGTGTATTTACCTGCTTGACTATTTTTGGTTGTTTGATCCAGAATGTTTCTCCAGATAGGTCATGTGGAAATTTTCTTTCCTCAGTACAAATGTTTTCACTATGGCTTTGGAAAATTTTTTTGTATGTGCATCATGGTCATTTGACCCATTGTACTCTCAAGTAGCAATATATTGTACTGTTATGTTGTACTATGTACTAATTACGTGTTTATATGGTTTTGTAACCCTTTATGATCTTAGATAACTTTATCCTTGATAAAGACCTAAAAACAAGCTCGAAACGTTGGATGAATTATCCTTTTGCACAAATAAAGAATTTTCAGCATTCTAAGAGTTCTTTTCTTACGTTATTGATCACTATAGTGTGCCAGAGCTATTTCTATTGAATTGACTCTTATTTTTTCTGAGCACCTGCTATATACACAGTGAGCCAGACATATTCAATTTTCATTCAGAAGGCAGAGGGAAGCCTTAGCAGCTGAGCCTATATCTTGGCTTGTGAGCATTAGAACAGGCCGGCGATTACAGGGTAACATGAAAAATGTCCAGCTTGCATTATGACTAGAACATGACAATATCCTTTTAAGTACTAACCTATGATGCGTTCCTAAGCAGTTGATGTTATATGTTCTACATTTCATTTTCTGCATACTTTCCAAGTAGTAGAATTTGCTTTGATATAGGCAACTGGATTTTCACAATGAAAAGGCAAAGGATAACGCCCGAAAAAGACGCCATACATTATGTCAGTGCCATCACTGACAAACCTGGATTGACCATGAAATACATCAATCCCCTTAAAGGTGAGTTAAAACAAGTTTTAACTAAATTGCCTTAATATTGTCATGCATTAGAATGACTGTCTTAGGTAATGATAAATATTTTCTACAGGAAGAGGAGTGTTTGCTGAAACTGAAATCGAAAAAGGGAGTTTTGTTGCAGAATATCGAGGTGAGCTCACGTATGCACTTACGATGGTAGACAACTACTCGAGATTTATGGTTGTGGTACAAGTCAAAGATCTAATGGCCCATACTGCAGCGAAGGTCTTCCAAGCACACTTATGCAGACCTCATGGCTACTCAGAGAGAGTCCTCACAGATCAAGGCACTGCCTTTGAAGCGGAAATCTTCAAGGACTTCTGCAGCTTTTACCGATGCAGGAAGATGCGTACTACACCCTACCATGCTCAAACCAATGGTTATCAACCTGCTCAGGACTTTACCCCATATTCCAGATGTGGCCTTACAAGTGATTTATAGAGGGGTAACAATACGTTGGGATCATCGGATCTAATCTCCCTTTTTATACACCCTAAAATCTTGTTTGCGTTAGAATAAACAATAACATCATAAAGGTATAGCAGTACCGTTTCAAAGTTTCGGTGTCCCAAGCAGCATTCCATCAGCCTCTGGAAGGTTCCTGGCAAATTGCACAGCTCGAAGGGCATGCTTTTGAACTCGCAGAGACCCATCGGGGTGGCAAAGGCGGTCTTCTCCCGGTCTGCCTCAGCAACGGACACTTGCCAATAGTGACTAGTGAGATCAAGGGTAGAAAAATAATTTGCAGTTGTCAATGCAGCTAGCTATTCCTCAATACAGGGGAGTGGTGCTGTCCTTCTTCTTTAACAGGACCAACGGAGCTGCCCAGAGGCTACAACTGTCACGGATAACCCCAGCCTCCTTCATGTTGCTCAACATGTCCTTGGTACACTGGTAATGTGCAGGTAGATTTGGCTTATATCTCTCTTTGATGGGTGGGTGTGCACTTGTGGGGATGTAGTGTTTGACCCCTTTTATTTTTCAAAAGTCTAGCGGATGTTTGCTGAAGACTTGCTCGTATTCTTGCACTAGCCTGTAGACCCCCTTCTTGTGATGTGAAGGTGTGGAGTCAGTGCCTACGTGTAATTCCTTACACCACTCCTCTGGCTGACTTGGTGAGCTGTCACTGAATGGGTGGGCTGAAGCAATGGTGGATGCTGCTGTTTGGATAGCATGTGTATCTACTGAGAACAGCTTATCAATGGTGGCAAATCGGAGCAGCTTAATCTTTTGCTCTCCGCAGTTCAACACTCTCATGGGCACTCTTCCCTTCCATATTAATGAATAAAACTATGATGTAAATAGCATATAGATACCCCACAAATGCAGATAAAAGTAGGTTATGGGAAAAGGGGGAAGAGAGAAACAGGAAAATAGTGGAATAAAGTATACCTTCCAGGTGGGAGAGGAAATGGCAGCACAGCCAGTGGAGGTGAAGCAAGGGGAGCCTGCAACTAAAGAGTTGAGAGCGTTATCACATGGTGACTGAGCCTGATTGTAACGGGAGCATAGAGGTGCCGATCCTGTCTTACCTGCGTTGGTGTAGAAGTGGGTGTCCTGTGGTGGAGTCAGCTATGTGCAGTGGTGGCCGTGGGTTCTTTTATGTGCGACCGTAGTAATAGCTGTGCCCACTTCCTGTATGGGAGTGGAATGCAGTGAGGCTAATGGAACGCACGCCTGCGCATTTGTGTTTAACGTCGCGCATGTGCAGAACGGAGAAAAGGCTGCGCTCACTTCCTAATGAAAGGGAGTGAGACGCAGCTGGGAAGGGAAGGGAAAAGATTAGGGTTTGGGGATGATGAAAGGGCTTTCTACGGGCAAGGATGGCAAAGGGTGGCAGTGACGGAAAGTCAGGCAGATGGTCCTGTCCTGTCCTGTCCGTCCGTCTTTTTGTATCATGAATTGGAAAGACTGCAAGGGGGAGGGGAGGTGCTTGTGCCCAAAAGGAGGAGTTATTCAGATTCATTGCAGTGGGCGGCGGCTGCAAAAAGCACCATTCTCCTTGTTTTTGCTCTGCAAAACAGCCTTTTCAAGGGTTTGGCTTGGGTGACAAAATGTCTTCTGTAGGCGTGGGTTTGTCTCCCTCTCCCTAAGATGTGTCCGGTATAGGCCAGGGTGCCACTCAAGGCCGTAACCAATTCGGGTTATAGCTTCTCGGCCTTTTGGCTAAGATCAAGTGTAGTTTCGGAGGACGCTACCTTGGTCGGTACTGGAAGGTGCCTGGGATTGCACGTCTGCCGGCCTTGAGGGAGTGTGTGCGCCTTCTGGTGACACATAGCCCTCTTGTGCCTGGACGGTTCCCAGGCAACGGGAGGCGATCACCTTTGTTATTTTGAAGTCCTACTGATAAACAGAAAAAAAATGAAAATCCAGTTGCCTATATCAAAGCAAATTCTACTACTTGTAAAGTATGCAGAAAATGAAATGTAGAACATATAACATCAACTGCTTAGGAACGCATCATAGGTTAGTACTTAAAAGGATATTGTCATGTTCTAGTCATAATGCAAGCTGGACATTTTTCATGTTACCCTGTAATCGCCGGCCTGTTCTAATGCTCACAAGCCAAGATATAGGCTCAGCTGCTAAGGCTTCCCTCTGCCTTCTGAATGAAAATTGAATATGTCTGGCTCACTGTGTATATAGCAGGTGCTCAGAAAAAATAAGAGTCAATTCAATAGAAATAGCTCTGGCACACTATAGTGATCAATAACGTAAGAAAAGAACTCTTAGAATGCTGAAAATTCTTTATTTGTGCAAAAGGATAATTCATCCAACGTTTCGAGCTTGTTTTTAGGTCTTTATCAAGGATAAAGTTATCTAAGATCATAAAGGGTTACAAAACCATATAAACACGTAATTAGTACATAGTACAACATAACAGTACAATATATTGCTACTTGAGAGTACAATGGGTCAAATGACCATGATGCACATACAAAAAAATTTTCCAAAGCCATAGTGAAAACATTTGTACTGAGGAAAGAAAATTTCCACATGACCTATCTGGAGAAACATTCTGGATCAAACAACCAAAAATAGTCAAGCAGGTAAATACACACCTATATGGATAACAGGATGATATGTGTTCAATTGTATAGCGTCATTGCCATTAAGGTACAAATGGAAAACTTGCAATCCTATATAGTGAAGGAAATGAACACATATCATATCAAAGAACACAGGAACATGGGTGTGAGAAAAACCTCAATGTTTATACTTTGTTCTTTATAATGGTGTGAACATGTATATGTCTCAGTACCTTATGAACTTGAGAATTCTAGTGAGTAGATGATGAAAGCCTATTCCAGAACTGGAATCGGTAAATAATTGTAGGTGGAATCTAAATGAAAAGATGGTACAAGTGTTATCATGACACGTGGGCTATAACACAATGGACCGTGTGACAAAGAAGAAAGGAGAGAAAGAAGAGGAAGAAAATGGAACTACCTGTAACATTACGTGATAGTCACTGGTAAGTATCACTTGACAATTCAGGTGAAAAAGGATTCCTTTATTAAAGGGTTCTCAGTCGCCTCAGGATCATGAAATACTAGGGTAAATGATATGAGAATGGGTAAGAAGCACCACTAAAGGAAATATGAGATGCAGGACATATATCTATAAACCCCTGAACTACATGATAGAAATAAAAAGAAGAAAAAAGAAAAAAAAGAAGAAAGAAGAAGAACACATAGAATGCGGAAAGAGAATGGGTACAACTACCTGAGTTACTGCAGGGAGGCCCCTGGTAGGTATTGTGAGGGTTAGTGGAATTCCTTCACTGAAGGGTTCTCAGTTGCCTCAGGTTCGTGAAAAATGCTATAGACAAATAATGCCCGGAGAAAAGGGGTTCATATACAGCGAATAATGGTAATACAAGGTACATGTGTCCCATGTAATAGTATAAATATATATATATTGTACTAAGCTCTACACCAGAAATAGAAAGTAGTCCCTCTGCCTTCTGTCTAGGTGCCCTGAGTTATGTCCTGTAAACTGTCACAGTGACCTAGACACACATGTGTAGTAGGGGAATATCCCTGCTGAGATGCCAGTGCTAGAGCACTCGTTTGCTGTGGAGTTGAACGCTATGTGAGTAGTTCTTACCTTCAATGAGCAGAAGTCTCTTTTTTCAGATTTCAATATCTCTGTGGGTATCTGGCAGAAATATGGAATACTCTTTACTGCTAAGACCCTGTACATCACTCCCACTAAAGGGGGCTTTACACGCTGCGACATCGCTAATGCGGAGTCGTTGGGGTCACGGAATTTGTGACGCACATCCGGCCGCATTAGCGATGTTGCTGCGTGTGATACCGATGAGCGATTTTGCATCGTTGCAAAAACGTGCAAAATCGCTCATCGGTGACATGGGTCTCCATTCTCGATTATCGTTACTGCAGCAGTAACGATGTAGTTCGTCGCTCCTGCGGTAGCACACATCGCTCCGTGTGACACCGCAGAAACGAGGAACCTCTCCTTACCTGCCTCCCAGCCGCTATGAGGAAGGAAGGAGGTGGGCGGGATGTTCCGGCCACTCATCTCCGCCCCTCCGCTGCTATTGGGCCGTCGCTCAGTGACGTCGCTGTGACGCCGCACGGACCGCCCCCTTAGAAAGGAGGCGGTTCGCCGGACACAGCGACGTCGCCGGGCAGGTAAGTATGTGTGACGGGTCTGGTCGGTGTTGTGCGGCATGGGCAGCGATTTGCCCGTGTCGCGCAACAGATGGGGGCGGGTACCCACACTAGCGATATCGGGACCGATATCGCAGTGTGTAAAGTAGCCTTTAGTCACATGACCAAGACTGTATCTGTGTCCCTACAACACACTTGAGACAAATGTGTGTGTGAGCCTGCATTGTGGGGTATATATAATATATTATAGAGCTGGGAAGGATCATTCTAAGCAGTGAGCTGTTCCAGTATTTGTAGGAAAATACCCAGTAGAAGCATCAAACACAGCACCAATACCTCCCATCAGTATTCCACCACAGTGCCATGTAACCCATGCCCTACACTCCCATCTACACCAATACTATACAGGCACAAACTAGTATATCTGACTAAAAGCCCCCAAAATATGAAGAACGGCCTATAGTTGAGTGTGGATATAAAATCTATGTGAGCAGAGCTAGAATAGAAATCACTGATCGCATTGAAGTCATTCTGACCATAAATCACCATGATATCAAGGTGAGGAGTTGTGTGTTACTGCTGGGAGGAAAGGGTTAACAGTGGAATATTAAGGTGCATTTCTGTGTGCAGTGTTACTAGTCAATGTAACAATTCAGTATGAGCTGCTCTTGGTGCCGGGGGAGGGAGATGCTCTCCTGAGCAAGATAGATGGGGAATGAACATGATATCTATATAGTGTAAGGCAGGGGGTCTCAAACCAGGTGATCATGTCTGATCAACTGGTTACATTATGTCTGATTACCTTGTCTAACAGTTTTTTCTCCCCTTTCTTTACCTTCCAGGTTCCCATAGTCACGTGAAATATCCCTGTTGCACTTGATTACGGCTCACTATTCACTATAGGATGTCTTATATCTAACATCACACTCTCACCCATCAGCACTCTATAGGTTTGTATAAGGTATGCGCTTACACATCCGGTCCTCCATAGGTATTTCCACTTATGTAACACTATCCCTATGATCACTCATAACTCATACCCTTGTAGTCAATTACAGCCTCCTCTCTCCCCCCTCCCCTTCTCCCTTTCCATCTATAATTTTGCCAGTACAATATTAGTTTACATTAGGCACACACTCACATATTCCTTTCCTTAGTGATTTATTGTAATTCACATTCACATACAATTCTCTATGCCTGCCCCATTACTACATTCATACCTACTTGACCCTATCCTGATACCCCTTGTCTCACCTTGTTGGTCCCTACACCTGTTATCATGTCCTTTCCTGTGTCTGTCTTGTCACACAACACATTTTAGCATATAACTTGTGCTCCTTATTACCTGTCCTGCCTATTAGAATTATGTCCATTATGTCCATGCATGGCCCAATGAATCAAGTCTGTACTTCATATTCATGGTTTAAGCCTTTGGGTTCCAATGTGCCCAGAGTATATATCCAGAAAGATTCCCTTTCTTTGAGCTTCCTAATTCTATTGCCTCCTCTGCGTATGGCTTGGACATGTTCGATGACTTGGAATCTTAATTGGATCACTGTGTGATTATGCGTCACAAAATGGTGTGGGACTGGTAATAGAATCTGCTTACAATGTATTGTTGACTTGTGTTTAGCTCAAAGAAAGAGAATCTTTCTGGATATGTACTCTGGGCACATTAGAACCCAAGGGCTTAAACCGTGAATATGAAGTAAAGACTTGATTCATTGGGCCGTGCACCATGTCACCAAGTGTCCAATTGCATTGTCCAATGGCTCACAATGGTTATGCGTTTTCATTGGATGGATAATCGAAGCCATGTTTTTTTCCTTTCTGTTGGGTTTGTTGTGTGAGTAGCCTATAGGATTAAGTTGGTTACCGCAGGCAGTGGATTTAACTTCCTGTCTTTGGTCCAGTGGTAGATGGATTGTCTGGTCTATGAGCTGTTATTGGTTTGAATGCAGGTGAATGCCCATGGGCTGCTTATGACTGTGTAAAATAGTATTGATTCATGATGGATTTCAGACTACATGTAGATATCTTCAGTCTTTCTATCCACATCATTTAAATGAACATTATCCATGCAGCTTGATGCCTTGTGGACTCGGTCTAGGGACTTTGGCTTCAACTAGAGGATCACTTGGCTACATGGCTTCAATCTAGGGGCTCCAATTCCGATTGGAGATCATAACCGCAATCTAGGGATTTCGACTCCGGCTGCCAGGATTATACCATATCATCATACCAGAGACTACTTAAGGAAGAAACCCAGGTTGGACAATTTTGTCACCTGGCTACAGACTTTGCAGACCTCAGCCAGCTTCCTAAATCTGGCGCTATTCTATTGTCGGTGGGTGCCCGACAAATTACACAGCTATGTAAAATTTTGGTTTATGAAACTTCAAATCCAGTGACTGATTATTATGTTTTCTAATGTCCTGATTTAAAAAAAAAAAAAATATTTTTTTTTTAACCATCAAATATTGATTTTGTACAATCCATGTGTGAAGTTACATACAAGTGACATGAACAAGAAAAATACTTATTGTAACCAAAAATATTCACAATTTTATATATAAAATACATTTATTTATTGTACAGTCATTCTGCAACTTTATTAGAAATTTATTCTTGCACTTTTTCCTTTTCTCTAAATCCCCCTTTTCTCTTATAGAAGGCCTGTGGATCTTCTCTGTGAAGCATCCGGCAATCATGTTCACGTTTCATTTACTTTGGTATCGTCGTTCCATCTCCTTGATATTCCGATGAAAACCTTCTTGTTCTTCCCACCAGCACCAAGGTTTTCAGACAAGTAGTCCAAATAGGAATGTAAAAAATGTAACTTCAAATTCATTAGACAACCCAAGGCTTTGAAACGTTTCAGCATGTTCTCCACGATGGACTTAAATTTTGATTCTTTGTTGTTACCTAGAAACGTATTTATTGCTTCTTTCAAAGAGTCCCAAGCCCTTTTTTCAACAGTTTTCATTATTGTTTAAAACACGTCATCCTTCATTCATGGGTTTCTGAATATCCGAACCCACAAAAATGCTTTTGTGCTGCCCCTGTGCCAGCAGCCGCCGTTGGTCGGATCCAGACCTTCTAAGAGAGTGGCTCGACCCGGGGGTCTCGCGGACATGTCGAATAAAAGGAGGAATGTAGATGTATGGGCTAGGCCGTATTAAGT
This sequence comes from Anomaloglossus baeobatrachus, assembly GCF_048569485.1. Classification (NCBI taxonomy): domain Eukaryota; kingdom Metazoa; phylum Chordata; class Amphibia; order Anura; family Aromobatidae; genus Anomaloglossus; species Anomaloglossus baeobatrachus. The sequence continues at coordinate 414,828 of NW_027441966.1, read as the reverse complement.
TTGTGACGCCACCAACGGTGTGTGGTGAGGTGGGACACCACCGCTGCCGTTATGGGATACCCGGGAGAGATGTAGTGGCAGCTGGATGTTAACCCCTCCGTGTGTAGGGATGATTGCCCCGGGGCCCAGTGTCTTTGTGCAGGGTATGGTGATGGCAAGGGCCGGCGCGCCTGAGCAAGCAGGGGGATGTTTGGTTACTCACAGTAAATGAATCACACGAGTCTTTCGGTAAACCAAAGGTGCTGGTGGCCTGCCGCCCCGGCCGGTTGCATTCAGGTCCCCCACCCAGGCTGGTGGTCGCTGTCCTTTACTCTGCACTTGTTTTTGTGTATGGTGGACTGCCTGGTCTGGAACTCAGGAGTCCGCTCCCGGCTGGATATGGCCTAAGGAGCCGTGCCCGCAGGCGCTGGCCCGTGGGATCTAAGGGCCCTGGCGGTGGCCTTATCCCTATCAGTGGGCTGTTGTCTTCTTTGAGGGACTTTAGGTGGGATAGGACCTATAATCCTGCCCTCAATCATTTAATTAGCTAGGCCGCTGGTTTCGGTCCTGGCTTCAGGGTCCTAGGTGACTAGGGTTTCAGGTCGGCTGTGTGTTTCCTAAGTGAGGAAAGGTGTTGTGCGGGGGCCTATCTGTAACTACCTGGTTTTGCCAGGGCATCACACCTTCCTTCAGACTTGATTCTGACAGTCCCTGAAACTTGGTACACAGGTACTTAAACATCTCTCCTTCTTTCAGTAGCGCTTTCACAAACAGCTTCATCAGTCCAAGCTTACAGTGGAGTGGTGGCAAGAGAACTTTAGGTGGGATCAACTAAGCTTTATGCAACAATGTTCTTGAGTCCCGGTTACAAAGATGTTCTTGTTGGCCAATTTTTTTTGCTCCAGTGAAGAGTCCTAACCTGGCTTTCCAATTCACACAAAAAGCATGTGTTCTGCCTTCTTTTACGTAATGCTGTGAATCTCTAGCATACAGCTAAACCCTAGTTCACATTTCAAATAAACAGACTGTGGAGTTCAATAGCCTTGATTTATTAGCTGGTAACGTGAACTTGATTGCAGTATACATGGAATATACAGTGAATATAGGAATATCCAAGATGCAGTTGAAGACAGAATACGGTATATCCAAGATACTGTTTTATACGGGTAAAAACTATAACAAGAAAATGATTACAGTCAGTACAGTGTTAATACAGAGTTAACATAGCATAACAGTACATGAGATGCAGTTCTTACGAGAATGTAGGTGAAAGGTCACTGCATCTGCAATACATAGAAATCTTATCTAGACAAACAAGACAGGGATGACACTAAAGGTGTAGAAGTACAATGTACAATGCATTTACTACACTCTTCCATCTAGGATTCTATCACTAACACATGTAATTTGCTTTGCTCACCGGATTACACTAGGCAGGGGTGAATGTACAGAGAGGTAAGTCGGCATGTCCTTTCCTGACAAATCCAAAGAGAAAATGGCTGCAGGCTTCTTCTCAGCTCAGGGAGGCATTCCTTACCCAGAATACATTTAGCTTAAAGGGAAACTCAGCAATTCAAAAGAATAACAATGACCTCTAGGGGTTGTAACAGAAATTTCAATGAATGACTATTAGCAGGCTGCCATGAGGCAGAACAGCATGGGTATTTAATATATCCTCCTTGCTGCCCAAGAAGCAATGAGAACATTTTTAGACCACCACATATTGACCATCCATGCTCCTTGTAGTTAAGTTTCTTGAGAATAAAGTCTAAATTCTCACAGCTTTCTTCCAAGTGCATAGCATGTGTGACGCCCTGGACTAGCCAGGTAGTCACAAACACAAAATCACACACACCCCCTCCCCTGGATAGTCTACATCAGTCACACAAAATCCTTGTTGCCTCCTCCAGGGTCTGATGTCCACACCAGGTGGGGCGGAGCCAGGCGGTTGGCCCCACCCACCGAGGAGTTCACAGGCCTGGAGGCGGGAAAAAGCAGTTAGTTTAGTTTTGTAGTGGAAAGTGAGAGGACAGAAACTGTTAGTGTCTGGGTAGGAGCCCAGGCACTGTCAGCAAGGTCGGCAGACGGTGGTGGCCGTCTGCAGGAGGTGGTACAAGTCAGCTGAACCGTAGGACCGGGGACGGGCGGTGACCCGAGGGGAACTGAACCGGTGAGCGGATCTGTACCAAGCACAAAGGCAGGGCCATTGGACCCTGACCAGGCTAGGAGCCGCCGACAATGGTCAAATCCGAGAGTGACCGGAATCCCAGGGGTTCCCTAACACCCAAGACCCGACAGAAGGCAACCGTCCACACCGTGAGGATAAAAAGCCACCGCTATAGGCTAGAGATCCAAGGGCCAGCGCCTGCGGGCAAACGGGCTCCCTCGGTATGTACACCCCAGCCATCCAGCCTCCCCGTACCGCCACCGGGCCCCGGGATCACCAACCCCTACCCACGGAGGGGGAACCAACATCCTAGCTGCTCCCTGCCATCGCTCCCGGGATCCCCGTCACCAGCAGTGGTGGTGCCCATTATCACCACGACCTGTGGGTGACGTCACTAACTATCTCCCCAAACAAACCACCCCCTTTTCACTCGTGGGCGAGGAGCGCTGCTCGAGTCCCCGGATCTGGCCCTCCGCTCGAGCCACCGAGCAGCAGCAGCAGCAGAAGTCCCCGAACCCGAGCGTAGCGTGCGTGGCCCCTCTGCCCGCGACACATGCCCTACACACACTGAAGAATACTTACTGCCATTGAGCAGTAGCACAGCTTTCAGACTTTTTGGATGAAACAATGACGTGTCTCCACTCGCTCACATTGTACTTAATGTTACATTTTCCATCAGCACAGGAACATCGCTTGAATACACTAGAGCACCATCTTCAGAAAAGTATGGAGGGAATCTTTTCAGAATTCTAACCTTTTGGAAACCTATTGTCACGCTCTCCGGGTCCCCTGCTTCGCTCCCCGGCTCCTCTGGCAGACATCCCCCGCTCCACGGTCTCCAGCCTCCACCACCTGCGGTCCCCAGGCGGCCCGGTCCCCGCTCCCGGCGCCCGTCGGCAGCCCTGCTCCAGGCCGGCTCCCCTGCTTCCTATACACCGCTCCCTGCCCTGGCTTCTGGCACCCGGGCCTCGCGCATGCGCATTAGGGCGCGCGCGCGGTCATTGACCCTCTCTTAAAGGGCCAGCGTCCACTGACAGGAAATTGAACACACAGGTACAGGGTATAAAGGGGTTTAATGTCCAAGTGGGCGGGGCCTGTTCTTCGTGTTTCCTAAGCTAGGAGTCAGGTCTCCTTGTGTCTCTGTGATATACTTACCTATCTCTCTTCTAGAGCCGCTCCTGCCTCGCCATCCGGTCCTGCCGATTCCCGAACCCCGAACGCTGACTATCTGCCATCCCGTCAGTCCGTACCATCTCTGATCCCTGTGGTGACCCGTCCTCTCGCTCCATCGGTTCCGGACTCTGCCTGACATCTCGGCCTCCGAACCTGAGCTCCGTCACCCGGACTACCATCAGTGACTCCGTGGTCCCAGGGACTTCTCCATTCCACTCTTTTGCACGGACTGTCCTGCTACCCGTAGTGCTCCGGCTACCGGACCCCTTGCCTTCATTAAGGTGTTCGGCCCAGTGGATCCACCTCCTGGGTCTGCCCGTCCACCTGGCCCTAACACCTATAGAATCAGTGTTTGTGAAAAAACTGTACGTGATGATATTTTTTCAATATTTTTACTGAGTCCAATGATCAAAAGTATGAAAAAAATCACATCTTTCAAAAATTTTTACCCTTGGAAACCTGTGTTATTATTACTATGCACGAGCCCTAAATTGTCTGAAAAACAACAAATATGCTGGTTGGATAGACCTTGACCCCACAATTCAACGGCCACAATTAAGGAGAAAAGTGCTAAGAGAGTTAAATTTGCCCCTGAAATAACCCATGATACGGGCCAAGGAGGGACACACCATTTTGATCCGAAAATAGCCCAACACCATGAGAGACGGGCAAATCCGTGAAAAGACAAAGTTCCAAGCTACAACTGACGCAGGATCTACAGCACATACGCCCATTGTAATTGTTCATGATTTCCGGCCACTACGCATTTCAGCCTTCAGGGACCTGGTAATTCGAATGCTATGTCCAGGAGTAGAGATGAGCGAACCGGTCCCGGTTCGGCTCGAGGTCGGTTCGCCGAACGGAGCTCCCGTTCGAGTTCGGCTCGTCGAACGTTCGACGAACCGAACTCGAGCCAATAGGAAACAATGGCAGGCAATCACAAACACAGTAAAACACCTAGAAAACACCCTCAAAGGTGTCCAAAAGGTGACAAACAACTCACAACACAACACAAACACATGGGAAAGTGACAAGGACATATACTCATGCGAAAACAAAACAGCTGGACAAGGAAAAAGAGGAGGACACACAGATATAGGCATGGCACGCCATTCTAAAATCATGTAAAACACCGCAAGGTGACTCCAAGCGGAGTCTCCCTTTTTTCCAAAAATTGGGCCCCACACACACCCACCCCTTCAGTGGCAGCAGTTGTGCCCCAGTTGTACACTTCACAGCTACATTTGCATCAAGCACATTCAAAAATACGCTATTCTTAACCGTCCCCAGGATGACACCGGGGTAAGTAGCAAAGTCTTTCCTGATCCCAGCTCTGTTCATCTTGGCTTCTTTTAAAAACACAGCAAGCAAGGGTTACTCCAAGCGGAGTCTCCCTTTTTTCCAAAAATTGGGCCACACAGACACCCACCCCATCAGTGGCAGCACTTGGGCCCTAGTTGCAAACAGGATGTTTTGATTTGCATCAAGCAAATTCAAAAATACGCCATAATTAACCGTCCCCAGGATGACACCGGGGTAGGTAGCAAAGTCTTTCCTGATCCCAGCTCTGTTCATCTTGGCTTCTTTTAAAAACACAGCAAGCAAGGGTTACTCCAAGCGGAGTCTCCCTTTTTTCCAAAAATTGGGCCACACAGACACCCACCCCATCAGTGGCAGGACTTGGGCCCTAGTTGCAAACAGGATGTTTTGATTTGCATCAAGCACATTCAAAAATACGCCATTCTTATCCGTCCCCAGGATGACACCGGGGTAGGTAGATAAAGTCTTTGCTGACCCATGACTTGTTCATCTTGGCTTCTTTTAAAAACACAGCAAGCAAGGGTTACTCCAAGCGGAGTCTCCCTTTTTTCCAAAAATTGGGCCACACAGACACCCACCCCATCAGTGGCAGCACTTGGGCCCTAGTTGCAAACAGGATGTTTTGATTTGCATCAAGCACATTCAAAAATACGCCATAATTAACCGTCCCCAGGATGACACCGGGGTAGGTAGCAAAGTCTTTCCTGATCCCAGCTCTGTTCATCTTGGCTTCTTTTAAAAACACAGCAAGCAAGGGTTACTCCAAGCGGAGTCTCCCTTTTTTCCAAAAATTGGGCCACACAGACACCCACCCCATCAGTGGCAGCACTTGGGCCCTAGTTGCAAACAGGATGTTTTGATTTGCATCAAGCACATTCAAAAATACGCCATAATTAACCGTCCCCAGGATGACACCGGGGTAGGTAGCAAAGTCTTTCCTGATCCCAGCTCTGTTCATCTTGGCTTCTTTTAAAAACACAGCAAGCAAGGGTTACTCCAAGCGGAGTCTCCCTTTTTTCCAAAAATTGGGCCACACAGACACCCACCCCATCAGTGGCAGCACTTGGGCCCTAGTTGCAAACAGGATGTTTTGATTTCCATCAAGCACATTCCAAAATTCGCCATAATTAACCGTCCCCAGGATGACACCGGGGTAGGTAGCAAAGTCTTTCCTGATCCCAGCTCTGTTCATCTTGGCTTCTTTTAAAAACACAGCAAGCAAGGGTTACTCCAAGCGGAGTCTCCCTTTTTTCCAAAAATTGGGCCACACAGACACCCACCCCATCAGTGGAAGCACTTGGGCCCTAGTTGCAAACAGGATGTTTTGATTTGCATCAAGCACATTCAAAAATACGCCATAATTAACCGTCCCCAGGATGACACCGGGGTAGGTAGCAAAGTCTTTCCTGATCCCAGCTCTGTTCATCTTGGCTTCTTTTAAAAACACAGCAAGCAAGGGTTACTCCAAGCGGAGTCTCCCTTTTTTCCAAAAATTGGGCCACACAGACACCCACCCCATCAGTGGCAGCACTTGGGCCCTAGTTGCAAACAGGATGTTTTGATTTGCATCAAGCACATTCAAAAATACGCCATAATTAACCGTCCCCAGGATGACACCGGGGTAGGTAGCAAAGTCTTTCCTGATCCCAGCTCTGTTCATCTTGGCTTCTTTTAAAAACACAGCAAGCAAGGGTTACTCCAAGCGGAGTCTCCCTTTTTTCCAAAAATTGGGCCCCACACACACCCACCCCTTCAGTGGCAGCAGTTGTGCCCCAGTTGTACACTTCACAGCTACATTTGCATCAAGCACATTCAAAAATACGCTATTCTTAACCGTCCCCAGGATGACACCGGGGTAGGTAGCAAAGTCTTTCCTGATCCCAGCTCTGTTCATCTTGGCTTCTTTTAAAAACACAGCAAGCAAGGGTTACTCCAAGTGGAGTCTCCCTTTTTTCCAAAAATTGGGCCACACAGACACCCACCCCATCAGTGGCAGCACTTGGGCCCTAGTTGCAAACAGGATGTTTTGATTTGCATCAAGCACATTCAAAAATACGCCATAATTAACCGTCCCCAGGATGACACCGGGGTAGGTAGCAAAGTCTTTCCTGATCCCAGCTCTGTTCATCTTGGCTTCTTTTAAAAACACAGCAAGCAAGGGTTACTCCAAGCGGAGTCTCCCTTTTTTCCAAAAATTGGGCCCCACACACACCCACCCCTTCAGTGGCAGCAGTTGTGCCCCAGTTGTACACTTCACAGCTACATTTGCATCAAGCACATTCAAAAATACGCTATTCTTAACCGTCCCCAGGATGACACCGGGGTAGGTAGCAAAGTCTTTCCTGATCCCAGCTCTGTTCATCTTGGCTTCTTTTAAAAACACAGCAAGCAAGGGTTACTCCAAGCGGAGTCTCCCTTTTTTCCAAAAATTGGGCCACACAGACACCCACCCCATCAGTGGCAGCACTTGGGCCCTAGTTGCAAACAGGATGTTTTGATTTGCATCAAGCACATTCAAAAATACGCCACAATTAACCGTCCCCAGGATGACACCGGGGTAGGTAGCAAAGTCTTTCCTGATCCCAGCTCTGTTCATCTTGGCTTCTTTTAAAAACACAGCAAGCAAGGGTTACTCCAAGCGGAGTCTCCCTTTTTTCCAAAAATTGGGCCCCACACACACCCACCCCTTCAGTGGCAGCAGTTGTGCCCCAGTTGTACACTTCACAGCTACATTTGCATCAAGCACATTCAAAAATACGCTATTCTTAACCGTCCCCAGGATGACACCGGGGTAGGTAGCAAAGTCTTTCCTGATCCCAGCTCTGTTCATCTTGGCTTCTTTTAAAAACACAGCAAGCAAGGGTTACTCCAAGCGGAGTCTCCCTTTTTTCCAAAAATTGGGCCACACAGACACCCACCCCATCAGTGGCAGCACTTGGGCCCTAGTTGCAAACAGGATGTTTTGATTTGCATCAAGCACATTCCAAATCAACAAGCATTTACTCTCCCCAGGATGACACAGGGGTAGTAAATTCCTTATGGATCCATGACTTGTTCATTTTGATGAACGTCAGTCTGTCCACATTGTCACTGGACAGACGCGTGCGCTTATCTGTCAGCACACACCCAGCAGCACTGAATACACGTTCAGAGACAACGCTGGCAGCTGGACACGACAAAATCTCCAAGGCGTAACTGGAGAGCTCTGGCCATTTTTCTAGGTTTGAAGCCCAAAAGGAGCAAGGCTCCAGTTGCACAGTCATGGCATCGATGTTCATTTGGAGATACTCCTGTATCATCCTCTCCAGCCGTTGAGTATGTGTCAGACTTGTTGTCTCTGGTGGCCTTGCAAAAGAGGGTCTAAAAAAATTATGAAAAGATTCCATAAAATTGCTGTTACCGGCACCAGATACGGTCCTACTGGTACGGGTAGACTGTTGAAGATGACGAGACCGTCCCATGTTTGTCAAGTTACAACTGGGAGATTCCCTCCCTGCACCTGCACGGTTGTTTGGTGGAAAAGCCGAGCTAAGATCGAGTAACAGCTTCTGCTGATACTCCTGCATACGTGCGTCCCTTTCTATGGCTGGAATTATGTCACAAAATTTGGACTTGTACCGGGGATCTAATAGTGTGGCAATCCAGTAGTCATCATCACTTCTAATTTTGACAATACGACTGTCATGTTGGAGGTAGTGCAACAAAAAGGCACTCATGTGTCTTGCGCAGCCATGCGGACCAAGTCCACGCTGTGTTTGTGGCATAGAGGTGCTACCCGTTCTTTCTTCCTCTGACATCTCCCCCCAACCTCTTTCAACTGAAATTTGACCAAGGTCTCCCTCATCCGCTGAGTCTTCCATGTCCATGGACAGTTCGTCCTCCATTTCTTCATGTTCTCCTGCACCTTGCTCAACATTTCGCCTGCTACTATGCGCCCTTGTCGATCCCTGTTCCTCATGGTCCCATGCCTGCTGCGTTGGTGATGATGAACGTCTGGACCTTGGTGATGTTGTTGTCCCTTGCGCATATGAATCCTCCTGTAGTCCCTCCCCTTCATGTTGTCCCACCCCCTGACTCCGAATAGTGTTTAGCGTGTGCTCCAGCATGTAAATGACTGGAATCGTCATGCTGATAATGGCATTGTCAGAGCTAAACATATTCGTCGCCATGTCGAAACTGTGCAGAAGGGTGCATAGGTCCTTGATCTGAGACCACTCCATCAGGGTGATCTGCCCCACCTCTGCATCTCGTTGGCCCAGGCTATACGTCATGACGTATTGCACCAGGGCTCTGCGGTGCTGCCACAGTCGCTGTAACATGTGGAGAGTTGAATTCCAGCGTGTCGCCACATCGCATTTCAGGCGATGAACCGGCAGGCCGAAAGACTTCTGGAGCGATGCAAGTCGCTCTGCTGCGGCGCTTGAACGGCGGAAGTGAGCTGACAGTTTTCGTGCCCTGTTCAGAAGGCCATCTAGGCCGGGATAGTGTGTTAAAAATTGCTGGACGACAAGGTTCAACACGTGAGCCATACAAGGTACGTGTGTCACAATGCCCAGGCGAAGTGCCGCACCCAGGTTTGCAGCATTGTCGCACACGGCCTTACCAGGCTGCAGGTTGAGTGGAGACAACCATTTATTAAACTCGGACCGCAGAGCTGACCACAACTCCTCAGCTGTGTGACTCTTATTCCCAAGACATGTCAAGCTAAAGACCGCCTGATGCCGTTGCGCTCTGCTGCCAGCATAGTAATGAGGCGTGCGTGATTCCTTCTGCGCAGTGAGAACGCTGGTGGCCTGACCAGGCAGGCTTGGGGCGGAGGTGGAGGACCCAGATGAGGTGGAGGATGCAGAAGCTGTGGAGGAACTTGGACAGACAGAGGATTGACACACAAGTCGTGGGGACGGCAAGACTTGTGCAGCAGACCCTTCACCATCTATCACCATAGTTACCCAGTGCCCAGTCAGCGACATGTAACGTCCCTGTCCATGCTTACTGGTCCAAGTATCGGTGGTGAAATGCACCCGTTCACACACAGAGTTTCTCAAGGAAGCGGTGATGTTGTGTGCGACATGCTGGTGTAGCGCGGGCACACCTTTCTTAGAGAAGTAGTGGCGACTAGGCATCTGGTACTGGGGCACAGCGACAGACATAAGGTCTCTAAAATCCTGTGTGTCCACTAGGCGGAAAGGCAGCATTTTGGTAGACAACAGCTTACAGAGGGATAGAGTCAACCTCTTAGCTTTGTCATGGGTCGGAGGAAGTGGCCTTTTATTTGACCACATCTGAGGGACAGAGATCTGGCTGCTGTGTGTAGACGGTGTTGAGTAGGGTGTCCCTGGAAAAATGCAGGTTTGTGAGGAAAGTGCAGGCGGAGACATGATGTTGCCTTCATCCAACGTTGGTGCTATCGATGTCTGAGAGAGCTGTACACACTCACTTGTTTCCCCTTCCAAACCAACTGACGACCTTACAAGCAAACTGCCTGTTGCGGTTACAGTGGTGGAAGTTTGGCGTGGAAAAACAGGTGTGACAGCTGTCCCCACAGTCCTAGAAGATGAAGAGCGCGCGGATGCACTGGAAGGGGCGGGCGGTGGATGGTTCGCTCTTGCAGCATTGCAGCACAGTGAGCTTCCTACCGGGACCTATGATATTTATTCATGTGACGATTCATGGAAGAAGTTGTCAAAGTGCTGAGGTTTTGACCTCTACTAAGAGAATCATGACAAATTTTACATATCACATGATTTGGGCGATCTTTTTCTATGTCAAAAAAGGACCAGGCTAGGCAAGGCTTAGAGGCCATGCGACCTGTTGATCCACCCCGAATAATGCTCATAGGCAGAGTGGTGGCTGAGGATGCAGTTGTAGACGTGCTACCAGTGCTCCGACTCTGTCCAGGAAGGCGCAAGGTAACTTCGTCGTCGGTTGCATCCTCCTCCACCGCCTCTGTTGACCTCCTCGAGTGCCTGACTGGGGGTTGACAGTAGGTGGGATCTAGAACTTCATCATCAATTGTTGTGTTTGCACTCCCCTCCCCCTCAGACCGAGCCTCTTCTTGCCCTGACCGAATATTTAAGTTGTCATCCCAATCGGGTATCTGCGTCTCATCTTCATCAGTATGTTCCTCATTGTCTATAACCACAGGTGTTACAGTTTGTGACAAAGGGTCAACATTATGCTCAGAAACTTGGTCCTCACAGCCTGAATCAGAGTCACAAAGGTTCTGGGCATCACTGCAGACCATTTCCTGTTCTGTATTCACTGTAGCTTGGGAGCAGACCTCTGATTCCCAGGCTATAGTGTGACTGAACAGCTCTGCAGACTCAGCCATCTCAGTTCCACCATACTGTGCAGGGCTGATGGAGACTTCAGAGCTGGGAGAAATCAAGTGTGATTGGGATGACAACTCAGAGGACTGGTGTTTTTTGGATGCGGTACTTGAAGTGGCTGAGAGGGCACTTGTTGGACCACTTGAGATCCATTCAAGCATTTTCCTTTTTTGCCCATCATCTACCTTTCTTCCTGTTGTTCGTGTCCGTAAAAAAGGGAGCACATCGGATTGTCCACGGTAAGTAGTAGACATCTTACTTTTGCTGGTAGATGGTCTATCTTCAGCAGATGATAATGGAGCTTTGCCACTTTCCCCACAGACAAAACCTTTTTTGCCTTTTCCACCACGCCTCTTCCCCTTTCCACCAGCATCTGTCATTTTGCCACTCATGTTGATTGCGACAAGATTGTGGACTGAAAATGTGGTAGTAAAAATTGAGAGGTGGTGAAGATTGCAGTGGTGGTCTAGCTTTATTAACAGCAGAATAATAAAGAATAAATATCCCTGACAATGCAACTTATTTATAATGAGTTGGAGTGTGCAACGCAGGCAGATGCGCTCTGCAAATGTCTTGGCACTAGTGGGACTATAGCAAAGTCCAATAGCCACGTATAGGATGCCACTAGGTACACTGAGTGTTTGCTAGTATAATGGCTAAGTTAAAATTAGTTGGAGTGTGCAACGCAGGCAGATGCGCTCTGCAAATGTCTTGGCACTAGTGGGACTATAGCAAAGTCCAATAGCCACGTATAGGATGCCACTAGGTACACTGAGTGTTTGCTAGTATAATGGCTTACTTATAATTAGTTGGAGTGTGCAATGCAGGCAGATGCGCTCTGCAAATGTCTTGGCACTAGTGGGACTATAGCAAAGTCCAATAGCCACGTATAGGATGCCACTAGGTACACTGAGTGTTTGCTAGAATAATGGCTAAGTTAAAATTAGTTGGAGTGTGCAACGCAGGCAGATGCGCTCTGCAAATGTCTTGGCACTAGTGGGACTATAGCAAAGTCCAATAGCCACGTATAGGATGCCACTAGGTACACTGAGTGTTTGCTAGTATAATGGCTTACTTATAATTAGTTGGAGTGTGCAACGCAGGCAGATACGCTCTGCAAATGTCTTGGCACTAGTGGGACTATAGCAAAGTCCAATAGCCACGTATAGGATGCCACTAGGTACACTGAGTGTTTGCTAGTATAATGGCTTACTTATAATTAGTTGGAGTGTGCAACGCAGGCAGATGCGCTCTGCAAATGTCTTGGCACTAGTGGGACTATAGCAAAGTCCAATAGCCACAGATAGGATGCCACTAGGTACACTGAGTGTTTGCTAGTATAATGGCTTACTTATAATTAGTTGGAGTGTGCAACGCAGGCAGATGCGCTCTGCAAATGTCTTGGCACTAGTGGGACTATAGCAAGGTCCAATAGCCACGTATAGGATGCCACTAGGTACACTGAGTGTTTGCTAGTATAATGGCTTACTTATAATTAGTTGGAGTGTGCAACGCAGGCAGATGCGCTCTGCAAATGTCTTGGCACTAGTGGGACTATAGCAAAGTCCAATAGCCACGTATAGGATGCCACTAGGTACACTGAGTGTTTACTAGTATAATGGCTTACTTATAATTAGTTGGAGTGTGCAACGCAGGCAGATGCGCTCTGCAAATGTCTTGGCACTAGTGGGACTATAGCAAGGTCCAATAGCCACGTATAGGATGCCACTAGGTACACTGAGTGCTTGCTAGTATAATGGCTTACTTATAATTAGTTGGAGTGTGCAACGCAGGCAGATGCGCTCTGCAAATGTCTTGGCACTAGTGGGACTATAGCAAAGTCCAATAGCCACGTATAGGATGCCACTAGGTACACTGAGTGTTTGCTAGTATAATGGCTTAGTTTAAAAAAGTTGGAGTGTGCAATGCAGGCAGACGTGCTCTGCAAATGTCTTTGCACTAGTGGGACTATAGCAAAGTCCAATAGCCACAGATAGGATGCCACTAGGTACACTGAGTTTTTGCTAGTATAATGGCTTACTTATAATTAGTTGGAGTGTGCAACGCAGGCAGATGCGCTCTGCAAATGTCTTGGCACTAGTGGGACTATAGCAAGGTCCAATAGCCACGTATAGGATGCCACTAGGTACACTCAGTGTTTGCTAGTATAATGGCTTACTTATAATTAGTTGGAGTGTGCAACGCAGGCAGATGCGCTCTGCAAATGTCTTGGCACTAGTGGGACTATAGCAAGGTCCAATAGCCACGTATAGGATGCCACTAGGTACACTGAGTGTTTGCTAGTATAATGGCTTACTTATAATTAGTTGGAGTGTGCAACGCAGGCAGATGCGCTCTGCAAATGTCTTGGCACTAGTGGGACTATAGCAAAGTCCAATAGCCACAGATAGGATGCCACTAGGTACACTGAGTGTTTGCTAGTATAATGGCTTACTTATAATTAGTTGGAGTGTGCAACGCAGGCAGATGCGCTCTGCAAATGTCTTGGCACTAGTGGGACTATAGCAAGGTCCAATAGCCACGTATAGGATGCCACTAGGTATACTGAGTGTTTGCTAGTATAATGGCTTACTTATAATTAGTTGGAGTGTGCAACGCAGGCAGATGCGCTCTGCAAATGTCTTGGCACTAGTGGGACTATAGCAAGGTCCAATAGCCACGTATAGGATGCCACTAGGTACACTGAGTGTTTGCTAGTATAATATAATATAATTCCCATTGTAAGGAAGTGGGTCTATTTTAGTATAGCCCTTAGGCAGGGCAGCCAAAAATTGGGAGGCTCCACGTTGTCCCTGCATAGAGACGTGCATGAGGGCCTCAAAACATTGTTCCCATTGCAAAGGAGCGGGTCTCCTGTCGTTGTAATGTCCATTCTGCAAAGAATGGGCGAAAAAATTTACCACTGGGGGTATACCTGAAACAAAGGCCTAACTCTTGTAACGGTCATCCCTGCATTATAAAACCGGACATTTTCTTCACGGACGCCATTATCTGCCTTCTGCGTCTTTGGTGTCAGACATCACTGTCGCAGCTCCGTCCTCCTGAGTCCTATAGCCGATACAGCTGTATGCGCTGCATACACAGCGTTAGACAGCATAGGGAGAGCACTTTATAGCAGTCCTTTTAAGGGCTCAAACCGGCAGGGTCAGAGAGCCATAGGTGACAGGTCCTGCAAACAGCAACAGCATCTGTGTAGCCAAGGTCAGGGATTTCCTCCCTGCATTTCACCATTAGGAGGGAATAGAAAGGCAGGCTTCCATTCCTCTACCCAGAGCACCACAATCCTGCCACTGTACCCTCCTGTCCTCTGCACACTCCAACTCATTATAACTAAGCCATTATACTAGCAAACACTCAGTGTACCTAGTGGCATCCTATCTGTGGCTATTGGACTTTGCTATAGTCCCACTAGTGCAAAGACATTTGCAGAGCACGTCTGCCTGCATTGCACACTCCAACTTTTTTAAACTAAGCAATTTTACTAGCAAACACTCAGTGTACCTAGTGGCATCCTATACGTGGCTATTGGACTTTGCTATAGTCCCACTAGTGCCAAGACATTTGCAGAGCGCATCTGCCTGCGTTGCACACTCCAACTAATTTTAACTTAGCCATTATACTAGCAAACACTCAGTGTACCTAGTGGCATCCTATACGTGCCTATTGGACTTTGCTATAGTCCCACTAGTGCCAAGACATTTGCAGAGCGCATCTGCCTGTGTTGCACACTCCAACTAATTATAAGTAAGCCATTATACTAGCAAACACTCAGTGTACCTAGTGGCATCCTATCTGTGGCTATTGGACTTTGCTATAGTCCCACTAGTGCAAAGACATTTGCAGAGCACGTCTGCCTGCATTGCACACTCCAACTTTTTTAAACTAAGCAATTTTACTAGCAAACACTCAGTGTACCTAGTGGCATCCTATACGTGGCTATTGGACTTTGCTATAGTCCCACTAGTGCCAAGACATTTGCAGAGGGCATCTGCCTGCGTTGCACACTCCAACTAATTATAAGTAAGCCATTATACTAGCAAACACTCAGTGTACCTAGTGGCATCCTATCTGTGGCTATTGGACTTTGCTATAGTCCCACTAGTGCAAAGACATTTGCAGAGCACGTCTGCCTGCATTGCACACTCCAACTTTTTTAAACTAAGCAATTTTACTAGCAAACACTCAGTGTACCTAGTGGCATCCTATACGTGGCTATTGGACTTTGCTATAGTCCCACTAGTGCCAAGACATTTGCAGAGCGCATCTGCCTGCGTTGCACACTCCAACTAATTATAAGTAAGCCATTATACTAGCAAACACTCAGTGTACCTAGTGGCATCCTATCTGTGGCTATTGGACTTTGCTATAGTCCCACTAGTGCCAAGACATTTGCAGAGCGCATCTGCCTGCGTTGCACACTCCAACTAATTATAAGTAAGCCATTATACTAGCAAACATTCAGTGTACCTAGTGGCATCCTATACGTGGCTATTGGACCTTGCTATAGTCCCACTAGTGCCAAGACATTTGCAGAGCGCATCTGCCTGCGTTGCACACTCCAACTAATTATAAGTAAGCCATTATACTAGCAAACACTCAGTGTACCTAGTGGCATCCTATACGTGGCTATTGGACCTTGCTATAGTCCCACTAGTGCCAAGACATTTGCAGAGCGCATCTGCCTGCGTTGCACACTCCAACTAATTATAAGTAAGCCATTATACTAGCAAACACTCAGTGTACCTAGTGGCATCCTATCTGTGGCTATTGGACTTTGCTATAGTCCCACTAGTGCCAAGACATTTGCAGAGCGCATCTGCCTGCGTTGCACACTCCAACTAATTTTAACTTAGCCATTATACTAGCAAACACTCAGTGTACCTAGTGGCATCCTATACGTGGCTATTGGACTTTGCTATAGTCCCACTAGTGCCAAGACATTTGCAGAGCGCATCTGCCTGCGTTGCACACTCCAACTAATTATAAGTAAGCCATTATACTAGCAAACACTCAGTGTACCTAGTGGCATCCTATCTGTGGCTATTGGACTTTGCTATAGTCCCACTAGTGCAAAGACATTTGCAGAGCACGTCTGCCTGCATTGCACACTCCAACTTTTTTAAACTAAGCAATTTTACTAGCAAACACTCAGTGTACCTAGTGGCATCCTATACGTGGCTATTGGACTTTGCTATAGTCCCACTAGTGCCAAGACATTTGCAGAGGGCATCTGCCTGCGTTGCACACTCCAACTAATTATAAGTAAGCCATTATACTAGCAAACACTCAGTGTACCTAGTGGCATCCTATCTGTGGCTATTGGACTTTGCTATAGTCCCACTAGTGCAAAGACATTTGCAGAGCACGTCTGCCTGCATTGCACACTCCAACTAATTATAAGTAAGCCATTATACTAGCAAACACTCAGTGTACCTAGTGGCATCCTATACGTGGCTATTGGACTTTGCTATAGTCCCACTAGTGCCAAGACATTTGCAGAGCGCATCTGCCTGCGTTGCACACTCCAACTAATTATAAGTAAGCCATTATACTAGCAAACACTCAGTGTACCTAGTGGCATCCTATCTGTGGCTATTGGACTTTGCTATAGTCCCACTAGTGCAAAGACATTTGCAGAGCACGTCTGCCTGCATTGCACACTCCAACTTTTTTAAACTAAGCAATTTTACTAGCAAACACTCAGTGTACCTAGTGGCATCCTATACGTGGCTATTGGACTTTGCTATAGTCCCACTAGTGCCAAGACATTTGCAGAGGGCATCTGCCTGCGTTGCACACTCCAACTAATTATAAGTAAGCCATTATACTAGCAAACACTCAGTGTACCTAGTGGCATCCTATCTGTGGCTATTGGACTTTGCTATAGTCCCACTAGTGCAAAGACATTTGCAGAGCACGTCTGCCTGCATTGCACACTCCAACTTTTTTAAACTAAGCAATTTTACTAGCAAACACTCAGTGTACCTAGTGGCATCCTATCTGTGGCTATTGGACTTTGCTATAGTCCCACTAGTGCCAAGACATTTGCAGAGCGCATCTGCCTGCGTTGCACACTCCAACTAATTATAAGTAAGCCATTATACTAGCAAACACTCAGTGTACCTAGTGGCATCCTATACGTGGCTATTGGACTTTGCTATAGTCCCACTAGTGCCAAGACATTTGCAGAGCGCATCTGCCTGCGTTGCACACTCCAACTAATTATAAGTAAGCCATTATACTAGCAAACATTCAGTGTACCTAGTGGCATCCTATACGTGGCTATTGGACCTTGCTATAGTCCCACTAGTGCCAAGACATTTGCAGAGCGCATCTGCCTGCGTTGCACACTCCAACTAATTATAAGTAAGCCATTATACTAGCAAACACTCAGTGTACCTAGTGGCATCCTATACGTGGCTATTGGACCTTGCTATAGTCCCACTAGTGCCAAGACATTTGCAGAGCGCATCTGCCTGCATTGCACACTCCAACTAATTATAAGTAAGCCATTATACTAGCAAACACTCAGTGTACCTAGTGGCATCCTATACGTGGCTATTGGACTTTGCTATAGTCCCACTAGTGCCAAGACATTTGCAGAGCGCATCTGCCTGCGTTGCACACTCCAACTAATTTTAACTTAGCCATTATACTAGCAAACACTCAGTGTACCTAGTGGCATCCTATACGTGGCTATTGGACTTTGCTATAGTCCCACTAGTGCCAAGACATTTGCAGAGCGCATCTGCCTGCGTTGCACACTCCAACTCATTATAAATAAGTTGCATTGTCAGGGATATTTATTCTTTATTATTCTGCTGTTAATAAAGCTAGACCACCACTGCAATCTTCACCACCTCTCAATTTTTACTACCACATTTTCAGTCCACAATCTTGTCGCAATCAACATGAGTGGCAAAATGACAGATGCTGGTGGAAAGGGGAAGAGGCGTGGTGGAAAAGGCAAAAAAGGTTTTGTCTGTGGGGAAAGTGGCAAAGCTCCATTATCATCTGCTGAAGATAGACCATCTACCAGCAAAAGTAAGATGTCTACTACTTACCGTGGACAATCCGATGTGCTCCCTTTTTTACGGACACGAACAACAGGAAGAAAGGTAGATGATGGGCAAAAAAGGAAAATGCTTGAATGGATCTCAAGTGGTCCAACAAGTGCCCTCTCAGCCACTTCAAGTACCGCATCCAAAAAACACCAGTCCTCTGAGTTGTCATCCCAATCACACTTGATTTCTCCCAGCTCTGAAGTCTCCATCAGCCCTGCACAGTATGGTGGAACTGAGATGGCTGAGTCTGCAGAGCTGTTCAGTCACACTATAGCCTGGGAATCAGAGGTCTGCTCCCAAGCTACAGTGAATACAGAACAGGAAATGGTCTGCAGTGATGCCCAGAACCTTTGTGACTCTGATTCAGGCTGTGAGGACCAAGTTTCTGAGCATAATGTTGACCCTTTGTCACAAACTGTAACACCTGTGGTTATAGACAATGAGGAACATACTGATGAAGATGAGACGCAGATACCCGATTGGGATGACAACTTAAATATTCGGTCAGGGCAAGAAGAGGCTCGGTCTGAGGGGGAGGGGAGTGCAAACACAACAATTGATGATGAAGTTCTAGATCCCACCTACTGTCAACCCCCAGTCAGGCACTCGAGGAGGTCAACAGAGGCGGTGGAGGAGGATGCAACCGACGACGAAGTTACCTTGCGCCTTCCTGGACAGAGTCGGAGCACTGGTAGCACGTCTACAACTGCATCCTCAGCCACCACTCTGCCTATGAGCATTATTCGGGGTGGATCAACAGGTCGCATGGCCTCTAAGCCTTGCCTAGCCTGGTCCTTTTTTGACATAGAAAAAGATCGCCCAAATCATGTGATATGTAAAATTTGTCATGATTCTCTTAGTAGAGGTCAAAACCTCAGCACTTTGACAACTTCTTCCATGAATCGTCACATGAATAAATATCATAGGTCCCGGTAGGAAGCTCACTGTGCTGCAATGCTGCAAGAGCGAACCATCCACCGCCCGCCCCTTCCAGTGCATCCGCGCGCTCTTCATCTTCTAGGACTGTGGGGACAGCTGTCACACCTGTTTTTCCACGCCAAACTTCCACCACTGTAACCGCAACAGGCAGTTTGCTTGTAAGGTCGTCAGTTGGTTTGGAAGGGGAAACAAGTGAGTGTGTACAGCTCTCTCAGACATCGATAGCACCAACGTTGGATGAAGGCAACATCATGTCTCCGCCTGCACTTTCCTCACAAACCTGCATTTTTCCAGGGACACCCTACTCAACACCGTCTACACACAGCAGCCAGATCTCTGTCCCTCAGATGTGGTCAAATAAAAGGCCACTTCCTCCGACCCATGACAAAGCTAAGAGGTTGACTCTATCCCTCTGTAAGCTGTTGTCTACCGAAATGCTGCCTTTCCGCCTAGTGGACACACAGGATTTTAGAGACCTTATGTCTGTCGCTGTGCCCCAGTACCAGATGCCTAGTCGCCACTACTTCTCTAAGAAAGGTGTGCCCGCGCTACACCAGCATGTCGCACACAACATCACCGCTTCCTTGAGAAACTCTGTGTGTGAACGGGTGCATTTCACCACCGATACTTGGACCAGTAAGCATGGACAGGGACGTTACATGTCGCTGACTGGGCACTGGGTAACTATGGTGATAGATGGTGAAGGGTCTGCTGCACAAGTCTTGCCGTCCCCACGACTTGTGTGTCAATCCTCTGTCTGTCCAAGTTCCTCCACAGCTTCTGCATCCTCCACCTCATCTGGGTCCTCCACCTCCGCCCCAAGCCTGCCTGGTCAGGCCACCAGCGTTCTCACTGCGCAGAAGGAATCACGCACGCCTCATTACTATGCTGGCAGCAGAGCGCAACGGCATCAGGCGGTCTTTAGCTTGACATGTCTTGGGAATAAGAGTCACACAGCTGAGGAGTTGTGGTCAGCTCTGCGGTCCGAGTTTAATAAATGGTTGTCTCCACTCAACCTGCAGCCTGGTAAGGCCGTGTGCGACAATGCTGCAAACCTGGGTGCGGCACTTCGCCTGGGCATTGTGACACACGTACCTTGTATGGCTCACGTGTTGAACCTTGTCGTCCAGCAATTTTTAACACACTATCCCGGCCTAGATGGCCTTCTGAACAGGGCACGAAAACTGTCAGCTCACTTCCGCCGTTCAAGCGCCGCAGCAGAGCGACTTGCATCGCTCCAGAAGTCTTTCGGCCTGCCGGTTCATCGCCTGAAATGCGATGTGGCGACACGCTGGAATTCAACTCTCCACATGTTACAGCGACTGTGGCAGCACCGCAGAGCCCTGGTGCAATACGTCATGACGTATAGCCTGGGCCAACGAGATGCAGAGGTGGGGCAGATCACCCTGATGGAGTGGTCTCAGATCAAGGACCTATGCACCCTTCTGCACAGTTTCGACATGGCGACGAATATGTTTAGCTCTGACAATGCCATTATCAGCATGACGATTCCAGTCATTTACATGCTGGAGCACACGCTAAACACTATTCGGAGTCAGGGGGTGGGACAACATGAAGGGGAGGGACTACAGGAGGATTCATATGCGCAAGGGACAACAACATCACCAAGGTCCAGACGTTCATCATCACCAACGCAGCAGGCATGGGACCATGGGGAACAGGGATCGACAAGGGCGCATAGTAGCAGGCGAAATGTTGAGCAAGGTGCAGGAGAACATGAAGAAATGGAGGACGAACTGTCCATGGACATGGAAGACTCAGCGGATGAGGGAGACCTTAGTCAAATTTGAAAGAGGTTGGGGGGAGATGTCAGAGGAAGAAAGAACGGGTAGCACCTCTATGCCACAAACACAGCGTGGACTTGGTCCGCATGGCTGCGCAAGACACATGAGTGCCTTTTTGTTGCACTACCTCCAACATGACAGTCGTATTGTCAAAATTAGAAGTGATGATGACTACTGGATTGCCACACTATTAGATCCCCGGTACAAGTCCAAATTTTGTGACATAATTCCAGCCATAGAAAGGGACGCACGTATGCAGGAGTATCAGCAGAAGCTGTTACTCGATCTTAGCTCGGCTTTTCCACCAAACAACCGTGCAGGTGCAGGGAGGGAATCTCCCAGTTGTAACTTGACAAACATGGGACGGTCTCGTCATCTTCAACAGTCTACCCGTACCAGTAGGACCGTATCTGGTGCCGGTAACAGCAATTTTATGGAATCTTTTCATAATTTTTTTAGACCCTCTTTTGCAAGGCCACCAGAGACAACAAGTCTGACACATACTCAACGGCTGGAGAGGATGATACAGGAGTATCTCCAAATGAACATCGATGCCATGACTGTGCAACTGGAGCCTTGCTCCTTTTGGGCTTCAAACCTAGAAAAATGGCCAGAGCTCTCCAGTTACGCCTTGGAGATTTTGTCGTGTCCAG
The DNA here is from genome assembly GCF_048569485.1 of Anomaloglossus baeobatrachus. NCBI lineage: Eukaryota > Metazoa > Chordata > Amphibia > Anura > Aromobatidae > Anomaloglossus > Anomaloglossus baeobatrachus. The sequence continues at coordinate 393,378 of NW_027441966.1, read as the reverse complement.
CTGCCAGCGTTGTCTCTGAACGTGTATTCAGTGCTGCTGGGTGTGTGCTGACAGATAAGCGCACGCGTCTGTCCAGTGACAATGTCATCAAAATGAACAAGTCATGGATCCATAAGGAATTTACTACCCCTGTGTCATCCTGGGGAGAGTAAATGCTTGTTGATTTGGAATGTGCTTGATGCAAATCAAAACATCCTGTTTGCAACTAGGGCCCAAGTGCTGCCACTGATGGGGTGGGTGTCTGTGTGGCCCAATTTTTGGAAAAAAGGGAGACTCCGCTTGGAGTAACCCTTGCTTGCTGTGTTTTTAAAAGAAGCCAAGATGAACAGAGCTGGGATCAGGAAAGACTTTGCTACCTACCCCGGTGTCATCCTGGGGACGGTTAAGAATAGCGTATTTTTGAATGTGCTTGATGCAAATGTAGCTGTGAAGTGTACAACTGGGGCACAACTGCTGCCACTGAAGGGGTGGGTGTGTGTGGGGCCCAATTTTTGGAAAAAAGGGAGACTCCGCTTGGAGTAACCCTTGCTTGCTGTGTTTTTAAAAGAAGCCAAGATGAACAGAGCTGGGATCAGGAAAGACTTTGCTACCTACCCCGGTGTCATCTTGGGGACGGTTAATTATGGCGTATTTTTGAATGTGCTTGATGTAAATCAAAACATCCTGTTTGCAACTAGGGCCCAAGTGCTGCCACTGATGGGGTGGGTGTCTGTGTGGCCCAATTTTTGGAAAAAAGGGAGACTCCGCTTGGAGTAACCCTTGCTTGCTGTGTTTTTAAAAGAAGCCAAGATGAACAGAGCTGGGATCAGGAAAGACTTTGCTACCTACCCCGGTGTCATCCTGGGGACGGTTAAGAATAGCGTATTTTTGAATGTGCTTGATGTAAATGTAGCTGTGAAGTGTACAACTGGGGCACAACTGCTGCCACTGAAGGGGTGGGTGTGTGTGGGGCCCAATTTTTGGAAAAAAGGGAGACTCCGCTTGGAGTAACCCTTGCTTGCTGTGTTTTTAAAAGAAGCCAAGATGAACAGAGCTGGGATCAGGAAAGACTTTGCTACCTACCCCGGTGTCATCCTGGGGACGGTTAATTATGGCGTATTTTTGAATGTGCTTGATGCAAATCAAAACATCCTGTTTGCAACTAGGGCCCAAGTGCTGCCACTGATGGGGTGGGTGTCTGTGTGGCCCAATTTTTGGAAAAAAGGGAGACTCCGCTTGGAGTAACCCTTGCTTGCTGTGTTTTTAAAAGAAGCCAAGATGAACAGAGCTGGGATCAGGAAAGACTTTGCTACCTACCCCGGTGTCATCCTGGGGACGGTTAAGAATAGCGTATTTTTGAATGTGCTTGATGCAAATGTAGCTGTGAAGTGTACAACTGGGGCACAACTGCTGCCACTGAAGGGGTGGGTGTGTGTGGGGCCCAATTTTTGGAAAAAAGGGAGACTCCGCTTGGAGTAACCCTTGCTTGCTGTGTTTTTAAAAGAAGCCAAGATGAACAGAGCTGGGATCAGGAAAGACTTTGCTACCTACCCCGGTGTCATCCTGGGGACGGTTAATTATGGCGTATTTTTGAATGTGCTTGATGCAAATCAAAACATCCTGTTTGCAACTAGGGCCCAAGTGCTGCCACTGATGGGGTGGGTGTCTGTGTGGCCCAATTTTTGGAAAAAAGGGAGACTCCGCTTGGAGTAACCCTTGCTTGCTGTGTTTTTAAAAGAAGCCAAGATGAACAGAGCTGGGATCAGGAAAGACTTTGCTACCTACCCCGGTGTCATCCTGGGGACGGTTAATTATGGCGTATTTTTGAATGTGCTTGATGCAAATCAAAACATCCTGTTTGCAACTAGGGCCCAAGTGCTGCCACTGATGGGGTGGGTGTCTGTGTGGCCCAATTTTTGGAAAAAAGGGAGACTCCGCTTGGAGTAACCCTTGCTTGCTGTGTTTTTAAAAGAAGCCAAGATGAACAGAGCTGGGATCAGGAAAGACTTTGCTACCTACCCCGGTGTCATCCTGGGGACGGTTAATTATGGCGAATTTTGGAATGTGCTTGATGGAAATCAAAACATCCTGTTTGCAACTAGGGCCCAAGTGCTGCCACTGATGGGGTGGGTGTCTGTGTGGCCCAATTTTTGGAAAAAAGGGAGACTCCGCTTGGAGTAACCCTTGCTTGCTGTGTTTTTAAAAGAAGCCAAGATGAACAGAGCTGGGATCAGGAAAGACTTTGCTACCTACCCCGGTGTCATCCTGGGGACGGTTAATTATGGCGTATTTTTGAATGTGCTTGATGCAAATCAAAACATCCTGTTTGCAACTAGGGCCCAAGTGCTGCCACTGATGGGGTGGGTGTCTGTGTGGCCCAATTTTTGGAAAAAAGGGAGACTCCGCTTGGAGTAACCCTTGCTTGCTGTGTTTTTAAAAGAAGCCAAGATGAACAGAGCTGGGATCAGGAAAGACTTTGCTACCTACCCCGGTGTCATCCTGGGGACGGTTAATTATGGCGTATTTTTGAATGTGCTTGATGCAAATCAAAACATCCTGTTTGCAACTAGGGCCCAAGTGCTGCCACTGATGGGGTGGGTGTCTGTGTGGCCCAATTTTTGGAAAAAAGGGAGACTCCGCTTGGAGTAACCCTTGCTTGCTGTGTTTTTAAAAGAAGCCAAGATGAACAAGTCATGGGTCAGCAAAGACTTTATCTACCTACCCCGGTGTCATCCTGGGGACGGATAAGAATGGCGTATTTTTGAATGTGCTTGATGCAAATCAAAACATCCTGTTTGCAACTAGGGCCCAAGTCCTGCCACTGATGGGGTGGGTGTCTGTGTGGCCCAATTTTTGGAAAAAAGGGAGACTCCGCTTGGAGTAACCCTTGCTTGCTGTGTTTTTAAAAGAAGCCAAGATGAACAGAGCTGGGATCAGGAAAGACTTTGCTACCTACCCCGGTGTCATCCTGGGGACGGTTAATTATGGCGTATTTTTGAATGTGCTTGATGCAAATCAAAACATCCTGTTTGCAACTAGGGCCCAAGTGCTGCCACTGATGGGGTGGGTGTCTGTGTGGCCCAATTTTTGGAAAAAAGGGAGACTCCGCTTGGAGTAACCCTTGCTTGCTGTGTTTTTAAAAGAAGCCAAGATGAACAGAGCTGGGATCAGGAAAGACTTTGCTACCTACCCCGGTGTCATCCTGGGGACGGTTAAGAATAGCGTATTTTTGAATGTGCTTGATGCAAATGTAGCTGTGAAGTGTACAACTGGGGCACAACTGCTGCCACTGAAGGGGTGGGTGTGTGTGGGACCCAATTTTTGGAAAAAAGGGAGACTCCGCTTGGAGTCACCTTGCGGTGTTTTACATGATTTTAGAATGGCGTGCCATGCCTATATCTGTGTGTCCTCCTCTTTTTCCTTGTCCAGCTGTTTTGTTTTCGCATGAGTATATGTCCTTGTCACTTTCCCATGTGTTTGTGTTGTGTTGTGAGTTGTTTGTCACCTTTTGGACACCTTTGAGGGTGTTTTCTAGGTGTTTTACTGTGTTTGTGATTGCCTGCCATTGTTTCCTATTGGCTCGAGTTCGGTTCGTCGAACGTTCGACGAGCCGAACTCGAACGGGAGCTCCGTTCGGCGAACCGACCTCGAGCCGAACCGGGACCGGTTCGCTCATCTCTACTCCTGGACATAGCATTCGAATTACCAGGTCCCTGAAGGCTGAAATGCGTAGTGGCCGGAAATCATGAACAATTACAATGGGCGTATGTGCTGTAGATCCTGCGTCAGTTGTAGCTTGGAACTTTGTCTTTTCACGGATTTGCCCGTCTCTCATGGTGTTGGGCTATTTTCGGATCAAAATGGTGTGTCCCTCCTTGGCCCGTATCATGGGTTATTTCAGGGGCAAATTTAACTCTCTTAGCACTTTTCTCCTTAATTGTGGCCGTTGAATTGTGGGGTCAAGGTCTATCCAACCAGCATATTTGTTGTTTTTCAGACAATTTAGGGCTCGTGCATAGTAATAATAACACAGGTTTTCAAGGGTAAAAATTTTTGAAAGATGTGATTTTTTTCATACTTTTGATCATTGGACTCAGTAAAAATATTGAAAAAATATCATCACGTACAGTTTTTTCACAAACACTGATTCTATAGGTGTTAGGGCCAGGTGGACGGGCAGACCCAGGAGGTGGATCCACTGGGCCGAACACCTTAATGAAGGCAAGGGGTCCGGTAGCCGGAGCACTACGGGTAGCAGGACAGTCCGTGCAAAAGAGTGGAATGGAGAAGTCCCTGGGACCACGGAGTCACTGATGGTAGTCCGGGTGACGGAGCTCAGGTTCGGAGGCCGAGATGTCAGGCAGAGTCCGGAACCGATGGAGCGAGAGGACGGGTCACCACAGGGATCAGAGATGGTACGGACTGACGGGATGGCAGATAGTCAGCGTTCGGGGTTCGGGAATCGGCAGGACCGGATGGCGAGGCAGGAGCGGCTCTAGAAGAGAGATAGGTAAGTATATCACAGAGACACAAGGAGACCTGACTCCTAGCTTAGGAAACACGAAGAACAGGCCCCGCCCACTTGGACATTAAACCCCTTTATACCCTGTACCTGTGTGTTCAATTTCCTGTCAGTGGACGCTGGCCCTTTAAGAGAGGGTCAATGACCGCGCGCGCGCCCTAATGCGCATGCGCGAGGCCCGGGTGCCAGAAGCCAGGGCAGGGAGCGGTGTATAGGAAGCAGGGGAGCCGGCCTGGAGCAGGGCTGCCGACGGGCGCCGGGAGCGGGGACCGGGCCGCCTGGGGACCGCAGGTGGTGGAGGCTGGAGACCGTGGAGCGGGGGATGTCTGCCAGAGGAGCCGGGGAGCGAAGCAGGGGACCCGGAGAGCGTGACAATAGGTTTCCAAAAGGTTAGAATTCTGAAAAGATTCCCTCCATACTTTTCTGAAGATGGTGCTCTAGTGTATTCAAGCGATGTTCCTGTGCTGATGGAAAATGTAACATTAAGTACAATGTGAGCGAGTGGAGACACGTCATTGTTTCATCCAAAAAGTCTGAAAGCTGTGCTACTGCTCAATGGCAGTAAGTATTCTTCAGTGTGTGTAGGGCATGTGTCGCGGGCAGAGGGGCCACGCACGCTACGCTCGGGTTCGGGGACTTCTGCTGCTGCTGCTGCTCGGTGGCTCGAGCGGAGGGCCAGATCCGGGGACTCGAGCAGCGCTCCTCGCCCACGAGTGAAAAGGGGGTGGTTTGTTTGGGGAGATAGTTAGTGACGTCACCCACAGGTCGTGGTGATAATGGGCACCACCACTGCTGGTGACGGGGATCCCGGGAGCGATGGCAGGGAGCAGCTAGGATGTTGGTTCCCCCTCCGTGGGTAGGGGTTGGTGATCCCGGGGCCCGGTGGCGGTACGGGGAGGCTGGATGGCTGGGGTGTACGTACCGAGGGAGCCCGTTTGCCCGCAGGCGCTGGCCCTTGGATCTCTAGCCTATGGCGGTGGCTTTTTATCCTCACGGTGTGGACGGTTGCCTTCTGTCGGGTCTTGGGTGTTAGGGAACCCCTGGGATTCCGGTCACTCTCGGATTTGACCATTGTCGGCGGCTCCTAGCCTGGTCAGGGTCCAATGGCCCTGCCTTTGTGCTTGGTACAGATCCGCTCACCGGTTCAGTTCCCCTCGGGTCACCGCCCGTCCCCGGTCCTACGGTTCAGCTGACTTGTACCACCTCCTGCAGACGGCCACCACCGTCTGCCGACCTTGCTGACAGTGCCTGGGCTCCTACCCAGACACTAACAGTTTCTGTCCTCTCACTTTCCACTACAAAACTAAACTAACTGCTTTTCCCGCCTCCAGGCCTGTGAACTCCTCGGTGGGTGGGGCCAACCGCCTGGCTCCGCCCCACCTGGTGTGGACATCAGACCCTGGAGGAGGCAACAAGGATTTTGTGTGACTGATGTAGACTATCCAGGGGAGGGGGTGTGTGTGATTTTGTGTTTGTGACTACCTGGCTAGTCCAGGGCGTCACACATGCTATGCACTTGGAAGAAAGCTGTGAGAATTTAGACTTTATTCTCAAGAAACTTAACTACAAGGAGCATGGATGGTCAATATGTGGTGGTCTAAAAATGTTCTCATTGCTTCTTGGGCAGCAAGGAGGATATATTAAATACCCATGCTGTTCTGCCTCATGGCAGCCTGCTAATAGTCATTCATTGAAATTTCTGTTACAACCCCTAGAGGTCATTGTTATTCTTTTGAATTGCTGAGTTTCCCTTTAAGCTAAATGTATTCTGGGTAAGGAATGCCTCCCTGAGCTGAGAAGAAGCCTGCAGCCATTTTCTCTTTGGATTTGTCAGGAAAGGACATGCCGACTTACCTCTCTGTACATTCACCCCTGCCTAGTGTAATCCGGTGAGCAAAGCAAATTACATGTGTTAGTGATAGAATCCTAGATGGAAGAGTGTAGTAAATGCATTGTACATTGTACTTCTACACCTTTAGTGTCATCCCTGTCTTGTTTGTCTAGATAAGATTTCTATGTATTGCAGATGCAGTGACCTTTCACCTACATTCTCGTAAGAACTGCATCTCATGTACTGTTATGCTATGTTAACTCTGTATTAACACTGTACTGACTGTAATCATTTTCTTGTTATAGTTTTTACCCGTATAAAACAGTATCTTGGATATACCGTATTCTGTCTTCAACTGCATCTTGGATATTCCTATATTCACTGTATATTCCATGTATACTGCAATCAAGTTCACGTTACCAGCTAATAAATCAAGGCTATTGAACTCCACAGTCTGTTTATTTGAAATGTGAACTAGGGTTTAGCTGTATGCTAGAGATTCACAGCATTACGTAAAAGAAGGCAGAACACATGCTTTTTGTGTGAATTGGAAAGCCAGGTTAGGACTCTTCACTGGAGCAAAAAAAATTGGCCAACAAGAACATCTTTGTAACCGGGACTCAAGAACATTGTTGCATAAAGCTTAGTTGATCCCACCTAAAGTTCTCTTGCCACCACTCCACTGTAAGCTTGGACTGATGAAGCTGTTTGTGAAAGCGCTACTGAAAGAAGGAGAGATGTTTAAGTACCTGTGTACCAAGTTTCAGGGACTGTCAGAATCAAGTCTGAAGGAAGGTGTGATGCCCTGGCAAAACCAGGTAGTTACAGATAGGCCCCCGCACAACACCTTTCCTCACTTAGGAAACACACAGCCGACCTGAAACCCTAGTCACCTAGGACCCTGAAGCCAGGACCGAAACCAGCGGCCTAGCTAATTAAATGATTGAGGGCAGGATTATAGGTCCTATCCCACCTAAAGTCCCTCAAAGAAGACAACAGCCCACTGATAGGGATAAGGCCACCGCCAGGGCCCTTAGATCCCACGGGCCAGCGCCTGCGGGCACGGCTCCTTAGGCCATATCCAGCCGGGAGCGGACTCCTGAGTTCCAGACCAGGCAGTCCACCATACACAAAAACAAGTGCAGAGTAAAGGACAGCGACCACCAGCCTGGGTGGGGGACCTGAATGCAACCGGCCGGGGCGGCAGGCCACCAGCACCTTTGGTTTACCGAAAGACTCGTGTGATTCATTTACTGTGAGTAACCAAACATCCCCCTGCTTGCTCAGGCGCGCCGGCCCTTGCCATCTCCATACCCTGCACAAAGACACTGGGCCCCGGGGCAATCATCCCTACACACGGAGGGGTTAACATCCAGCTGCCACTACATCTCTCCCGGGTATCCCATAACGGCAGCGGTGGTGTCCCACCTCACCACACACCGTTGGTGGCGTCACAAACTTAATACGGCCTAGCCCATACATCTACATTCCTCCTTTTATTCGACATGTCCGCGAGACCCCCGGGTCGAGCCACTCTCTTAGAAGGTCTGGATCCGACCAACGGCGGCTGCTGGCACAGGGGCAGCACAAAAGCATTTTTGTGGGTTCGGATATTCAGAAACCCATGAATGAAGGATGACGTGTTTTAAACAATAATGAAAACTGTTGAAAAAAGGGCTTGGGACTCTTTGAAAGAAGCAATAAATACGTTTCTAGGTAACAACAAAGAATCAAAATTTAAGTCCATCGTGGAGAACATGCTGAAACGTTTCAAAGCCTTGGGTTGTCTAATGAATTTGAAGTTACATTTTTTACATTCCTATTTGGACTACTTGTCTGAAAACCTTGGTGCTGGTGGGAAGAACAAGAAGGTTTTCATCGGAATATCAAGGAGATGGAACGACGATACCAAAGTAAATGAAACGTGAACATGATTGCCGGATGCTTCACAGAGAAGATCCACAGGCCTTCTATAAGAGAAAAGGGGGATTTAGAGAAAAGGAAAAAGTGCAAGAATAAATTTCTAATAAAGTTGCAGAATGACTGTACAATAAATAAATGTATTTTATATATAAAATTGTGAATATTTTTGGTTACAATAAGTATTTTTCTTGTTCATGTCACTTGTATGTAACTTCACACATGGATTGTACAAAATCAATATTTGATGGTTAAAAAAAAATATTTATTTTTTTTTTAAATCAGGACATTAGAAAACATAATAATCAGTCACTGGATTTGAAGTTTCATAAACCAAAATTTTACATAGCTGTGTAATTTGTCGGGCACCCACCGACAATAGAATAGCGCCAGATTTAGGAAGCTGGCTGAGGTCTGCAAAGTCTGTAGCCAGGTGACAAAATTGTCCAACCTGGGTTTCTTCCTTAAGTAGTCTCTGGTATGATGATATGGCATAATCCTGGCAGCCGGAGTCGAAATCCCTAGATTGCGGTTATGATCTCCAATCGGAATTGGAGCCCCTAGATTGAAGCCATGTAGCCAAGTGATCCTCTAGTTGAAGCCAAAGTCCCTAGACCGAGTCCACAAGGCATCAAGCTGCATGGATAATGTTCATTTAAATGATGTGGATAGAAAGACTGAAGATATCTACATGTAGTCTGAAATCCATCATGAATCAATACTATTTTACACAGTCATAAGCAGCCCATGGGCATTCACCTGCATTCAAACCAATAACAGCTCATAGACCAGACAATCCATCTACCACTGGACCAAAGACAGGAAGTTAAATCCACTGCCTGCGGTAACCAACTTAATCCTATAGGCTACTCACACAACAAACCCAACAGAAAGGAAAAAAACATGGCTTCGATTATCCATCCAATGAAAACGCATAACCATTGTGAGCCATTGGACAATGCAATTGGACACTTGGTGACATGGTGCACGGCCCAATGAATCAAGTCTTTACTTCATATTCACGGTTTAAGCCCTTGGGTTCTAATATGCCCAGAGTACATATCCAGAAAGATTCTCTTTCTTTGAGCTAAACACAAGTCAACAATACATTGTAAGCAGATTCTATTACCAGTCCCACACCATTTTGTGACGCATAATCACACAGTGATCCAATTAAGATTCCAAGTCATCGAACATGTCCAAGCCATACGCAGAGGAGGCAATAGAATTAGGAAGCTCAAAGAAAGGGAATCTTTCTGGATATATACTCTGGGCACATTGGAACCCAAAGGCTTAAACCATGAATATGAAGTACAGACTTGATTCATTGGGCCATGCATGGACATAATGGACATAATTCTAATAGGCAGGACAGGTAATAAGGAGCACAAGTTATATGCTAAAATGTGTTGTGTGACAAGACAGACACAGGAAAGGACATGATAACAGGTGTAGGGACCAACAAGGTGAGACAAGGGGTATCAGGATAGGGTCAAGTAGGTATGAATGTAGTAATGGGGCAGGCATAGAGAATTGTATGTGAATGTGAATTACAATAAATCACTAAGGAAAGGAATATGTGAGTGTGTGCCTAATGTAAACTAATATTGTACTGGCAAAATTATAGATGGAAAGGGAGAAGGGGAGGGGGGAGAGAGGAGGCTGTAATTGACTACAAGGGTATGAGTTATGAGTGATCATAGGGATAGTGTTACATAAGTGGAAATACCTATGGAGGACCGGATGTGTAAGCGCATACCTTATACAAACCTATAGAGTGCTGATGGGTGAGAGTGTGATGTTAGATATAAGACATCCTATAGTGAATAGTGAGCCGTAATCAAGTGCAACAGGGATATTTCACGTGACTATGGGAACCTGGAAGGTAAAGAAAGGGGAGAAAAAACTGTTAGACAAGGTAATCAGACATAATGTAACCAGTTGATCAGACATGATCACCTGGTTTGAGACCCCCTGCCTTACACTATATAGATATCATGTTCATTCCCCATCTATCTTGCTCAGGAGAGCATCTCCCTCCCCCGGCACCAAGAGCAGCTCATACTGAATTGTTACATTGACTAGTAACACTGCACACAGAAATGCACCTTAATATTCCACTGTTAACCCTTTCCTCCCAGCAGTAACACACAACTCCTCACCTTGATATCATGGTGATTTATGGTCAGAATGACTTCAATGCGATCAGTGATTTCTATTCTAGCTCTGCTCACATAGATTTTATATCCACACTCAACTATAGGCCGTTCTTCATATTTTGGGGGCTTTTAGTCAGATATACTAGTTTGTGCCTGTATAGTATTGGTGTAGATGGGAGTGTAGGGCATGGGTTACATGGCACTGTGGTGGAATACTGATGGGAGGTATTGGTGCTGTGTTTGATGCTTCTACTGGGTATTTTCCTACAAATACTGGAACAGCTCACTGCTTAGAATGATCCTTCCCAGCTCTATAATATATTATATATACCCCACAATGCAGGCTCACACACACATTTGTCTCAAGTGTGTTGTAGGGACACAGATACAGTCTTGGTCATGTGACTAAAGGCTACTTTACACACTGCGATATCGGTCCCGATATCGCTAGTGTGGGTACCCGCCCCCATCTGTTGCGCGACACGGGCAAATCGCTGCCCATGCCGCACAACACCGACCAGACCCGTCACACATACTTACCTGCCCGGCGACGTCGCTGTGTCCGGCGAACCGCCTCCTTTCTAAGGGGGCGGTCCGTGCGGCGTCACAGCGACGTCACTGAGCGACCGCCCAATAGCAGCGGAGGGGCGGAGATGAGTGGCCGGAACATCCCGCCCACCTCCTTCCTTCCTCATAGCGGCTGGGAGGCAGGTAAGGAGAGGTTCCTCGTTTCTGCGGTGTCACACGGAGCGATGTGTGCTACCGCAGGAGCGACGAACTACATCGTTACTGCTGCAGTAACGATAATCGAGAATGGAGACCCATGTCACCGATGAGCGATTTTGCACGTTTTTGCAACGATGCAAAATCGCTCATCGGTATCACACGCAGCAACATCGCTAATGCGGCCGGATGTGCGTCACAAATTCCGTGACCCCAACGACTCCGCATTAGCGATGTCGCAGGGTGTAAAGCCCCCTTTAGTGGGAGTGGTGTACAGGGTCTTAGCAGTAAAGAGTATTCCATATTTCTGCCAGATACCCACAGAGATATTGAAATCTGAAAAAAGAGACTTCTGCTCATTGAAGGTAAGAACTACTCACATAGCGTTCAGCTCCACAGCAAACGAGTGCTCTAGCACTGGCATCTCAGCAGGGATATTCCCCTACTACACATGTGTGTCTAGGTCACTGTGACAGTTTACAGGACATAACTCAGGGCACCTAGACAGAAGGCAGAGGGACTACTTTCTATTTCTGGTGTAGAGCTTAGTACAATATATATATATTTATACTATTACATGGGACACATGTACCTTGTATTACCATTATTCGCTGTATATGAACCCCTTTTCTCCGGGCATTATTTGTCTATAGCATTTTTCACGAACCTGAGGCAACTGAGAACCCTTCAGTGAAGGAATTCCACTAACCCTCACAATACCTACCAGGGGCCTCCCTGCAGTAACTCAGGTAGTTGTACCCATTCTCTTTCCGCATTCTATGTGTTCTTCTTCTTTCTTCTTTTTTTTCTTTTTTCTTCTTTTTATTTCTATCATGTAGTTCAGGGGTTTATAGATATATGTCCTGCATCTCATATTTCCTTTAGTGGTGCTTCTTACCCATTCTCATATCATTTACCCTAGTATTTCATGATCCTGAGGCGACTGAGAACCCTTTAATAAAGGAATCCTTTTTCACCTGAATTGTCAAGTGATACTTACCAGTGACTATCACGTAATGTTACAGGTAGTTCCATTTTCTTCCTCTTCTTTCTCTCCTTTCTTCTTTGTCACACGGTCCATTGTGTTATAGCCCACGTGTCATGATAACACTTGTACCATCTTTTCATTTAGATTCCACCTACAATTATTTACCGATTCCAGTTCTGGAATAGGCTTTCATCATCTACTCACTAGAATTCTCAAGTTCATAAGGTACTGAGACATATACATGTTCACACCATTATAAAGAACAAAGTATAAACATTGAGGTTTTTCTCACACCCATGTTCCTGTGTTCTTTGATATGATATGTGTTCATTTCCTTCACTATATAGGATTGCAAGTTTTCCATTTGTACCTTAATGGCAATGACGCTATACAATTGAACACATATCATCCTGTTATCCATATAGGTGTGTATTTACCTGCTTGACTATTTTTGGCTGTTTGATCCAGAATGTTTCTCCAGATAGGTCATGTGGAAATTTTCTTTCCTCAGTACAAATGTTTTCACTATGGCTTTGGAAAATTTTTTTGTATGTGCATCATGGTCATTTGACCCATTGTACTCTCAAGTAGCAATATATTGTACTGTTATGTTGTACTATGTACTAATTACGTGTTTATATGGTTTTGTAACCCTTTATGATCTTAGATAACTTTATCCTTGATAAAGACCTAAAAACAAGCTCGAAACGTTGGATGAATTATCCTTTTGCACAAATAAAGAATTTTCAGCATTCTAAGAGTTCTTTTCTTACGTTATTGATCACTATAGTGTGCCAGAGCTATTTCTATTGAATTGACTCTTATTTTTTCTGACCACCTGCTATATACACAGTGAGCCAGACATATTCAATTTTCATTCAGAAGGCAGAGGGAAGCCTTAGCAGCTGAGCCTATATCTTGGCTTGTGAGCATTAGAACAGGCCGGCGATTACAGGGTAACATGAAAAATGTCCAGCTTGCATTATGACTAGAACATGACAATATCCTTTTAAGTACTAACCTATGATGCGTTCCTAAGCAGTTGATGTTATATGTTCTACATTTCATTTTCTGCATACTTTCCAAGTAGTAGAATTTGCAGAGCAAAAACAAGGAGAATGGTGCTTTTTGCAGCCGCCGCCCACTGCAATGAATCTGAATAACTCCTCCTTTTGGGCACAAGCACCTCCCCTCCCCCTTGCAGTCTTTCCAATTCATGATACAAAAAGACGGACGGACAGGACAGGACAGGACCATCTGCCTGACTTTCCGTCACTGCCACCCTTTGCCATCCTTGCCCGTAGAAAGCCCTTTCATCATCCCCAAACCCTAATCTTTTCCCTTCCCTTCCCAGCTGCGTCTCACTCCCTTTCATTAGGAAGTGAGCGCAGCCTTTTCTCCGTTCTGCACATGCGCGACGTTAAACACAAATGCGCAGGCGTGCGTTCCATTAGCCTCACTGCATTCCACTCCCATACAGGAAGTGGGCACAGCTATTACTACGGTCGCACATAAAAGAACCCACGGCCACCACTGCACATAGCTGACTCCACCACAGGACACCCACTTCTACACCAACGCAGGTAAGACAGGATCGGCACCTCTATGCTCCCGTTACAATCAGGCTCAGTCACCATGTGATAACGCTCTCAACTCTTTAGTTGCAGGCTCCCCTTGCTTCACCTCCACTGGCTGTGCTGCCATTTCCTCTCCCACCTGGAAGGTATACTTTATTCCACTATTTTCCTGTTTCTCTCTTCCCCCTTTTCCCATAACCTACTTTTATCTGCATTTGTGGGGTATCTATATGCTATTTACATCATAGTTTTATTCATTAATATGGAAGGGAAGAGTGCCCATGAGAGTGTTGAACTGCGGAGAGCAAAAGATTAAGCTGCTCCGATTTGCCACCATTGATAAGCTGTTCTCAGTAGATACACATGCTATCCAAACAGCAGCATCCACCATTGCTTCAGCCCACCCATTCAGTGACAGCTCACCAAGTCAGCCAGAGGAGTGGTGTAAGGAATTACACGTAGGCACTGACTCCACACCTTCACATCACAAGAAGGGGGTCTACAGGCTAGTGCAAGAATACGAGCAAGTCTTCAGCAAACATCCGCTAGACTTTTGAAAAATAAAAGGGGTCAAACACTACATCCCCACAAGTGCACACCCACCCATCAAAGAGAGATATAAGCCAAATCTACCTGCACATTACCAGTGTACCAAGGACATGTTGAGCAACATGAAGGAGGCTGGGGTTATCCGTGACAGTTGTAGCCTCTGGGCAGCTCCGTTGGTCCTGTTAAAGAAGAAGGACAGCACCACTCCCCTGTATTGAGGAATAGCTAGCTGCATTGACAACTGCAAATTATTTTTCTACCCTTGATCTCACTAGTCACTATTGGCAAGTGTCCGTTGCTGAGGCAGACCGGGAGAAGACCGCCTTTGCCACCCCGATGGGTCTCTGCGAGTTCAAAAGCATGCCCTTCGAGCTGTGCAATTTGCCAGGAACCTTCCAGAGGCTGATGGAATGCTGCTTGGGACACCGAAACTTTGAAACGGTACTGCTATACCTTTATGATGTTATTGTTTATTCTAACGCAAACAAGATTTTAGGGTGTATAAAAAGGGAGATTAGATCCGATGATCCCAACGTATTGTTACCCCTCTATAAATCACTTGTAAGGCCACATCTGGAATATGGGGTAAAGTCCTGAGCAGGTTGATAACCATTGGTTTGAGCATGGTAGGGTGTAGTACGCATCTTCCTGCATCGGTAAAAGCTGCAGAAGTCCTTGAAGATTTCCGCTTCAAAGGCAGTGCCTTGATCTGTGAGGACTCTCTCTGAGTAGCCATGAGGTCTGCATAAGTGTGCTTGGAAGACCTTCGCTGCAGTATGGGCCATTAGATCTTTGACTTGTACCACAACCATAAATCTCGAGTAGTTGTCTACCATCGTAAGTGCATACGTGAGCTCACCTCGATATTCTGCAACAAAACTCCCTTTTTCGATTTCAGTTTCAGCAAACACTCCTCTTCCTGTAGAAAATATTTATCATTACCTAAGACAGTCATTCTAATGCATGACAATATTAAGGCAATTTAGTTAAAACTTGTTTTAACTCACCTTTAAGGGGATTGATGTATTTCATGGTCAATCCAGGTTTGTCAGTGATGGCACTGACATAATGTATGGCGTCTTTTTCGGGCGTTATCCTTTGCCTTTTCATTGTGAAAATCCAGTTGCCTATATCAAAGCAAATTCTACTACTTGGAAAGTATGCAGAAAATGAAATGTAGAACATATAACATCAACTGCTTAGGAACGCATCATAGGTTAGTACTTAAAAGGATATTGTCATGTTCTAGTCATAATGCAAGCTGGACATTTTTCATGTTACCCTGTAATCGCCGGCCTGTTCTAATGCTCACAAGCCAAGATATAGGCTCAGCTGCTAAGGCTTCCCTCTGCCTTCTGAATGAAAATTGAATATGTCTGGCTCACTGTGTATATAGCAGGTGCTCAGAAAAAATAAGAGTCAATTCAATAGAAATAGCTCTGGCACACTATAGTGATCAATAACGTAAGAAAAGAACTCTTAGAATGCTGAAAATTCTTTATTTGTGCAAAAGGATAATTCATCCAACGTTTCGAGCTTGTTTTTAGGTCTTTATCAAGGATAAAGTTATCTAAGATCATAAAGGGTTACAAAACCATATAAACACGTAATTAGTACATAGTACAACATAACAGTACAATATATTGCTACTTGAGAGTACAATGGGTCAAATGACCATGATGCACATACAAAAAAATTTTCCAAAGCCATAGTGAAAACATTTGTACTGAGGAAAGAAAATTTCCACATGACCTATCTGGAGAAACATTCTGGATCAAACAACCAAAAATAGTCAAGCAGGTAAATACACACCTATATGGATAACAGGATGATATGTGTTCAATTGTATAGCGTCATTGCCATTAAGGTACAAATGGAAAACTTGCAATCCTATATAGTGAAGGAAATGAACACATATCATATCAAAGAACACAGGAACATGGGTGTGAGAAAAACCTCAATGTTTATACTTTGTTCTTTATAATGGTGTGAACATGTATATGTCTCAGTACCTTATGAACTTGAGAATTCTAGTGAGTAGATGATGAAAGCCTATTCCAGAACTGGAATCGGTAAATAATTGTAGGTGGAATCTAAATGAAAAGATGGTACAAGTGTTATCATGACACGTGGGCTATAACACAATGGACCGTGTGACAAAGAAGAAAGGAGAGAAAGAAGAGGAAGAAAATGGAACTACCTGTAACATTACGTGATAGTCACTGGTAAGTATCACTTGACAATTCAGGTGAAAAAGGATTCCTTTATTAAAGGGTTCTCAGTCGCCTCAGGATCATGAAATACTAGGGTAAATGATATGAGAATGGGTAAGAAGCACCACTAAAGGAAATATGAGATGCAGGACATATATCTATAAACCCCTGAACTACATGATAGAAATAAAAAGAAGAAAAAAGAAAAAAAAGAAGAAAGAAGAAGAACACATAGAATGCGGAAAGAGAATGGGTACAACTACCTGAGTTACTGCAGGGAGGCCCCTGGTAGGTATTGTGAGGGTTAGTGGAATTCCTTCACTGAAGGGTTCTCAGTTGCCTCAGGTTCGTGAAAAATGCTATAGACAAATAATGCCCGGAGAAAAGGGGTTCATATACAGCGAATAATGGTAATACAAGGTACATGTGTCCCATGTAATAGTATAAATATATATATATTGTACTAAGCTCTACACCAGAAATAGAAAGTAGTCCCTCTGCCTTCTGTCTAGGTGCCCTGAGTTATGTCCTGTAAACTGTCACAGTGACCTAGACACACATGTGTAGTAGGGGAATATCCCTGCTGAGATGCCAGTGCTAGAGCACTCGTTTGCTGTGGAGTTGAACGCTATGTGAGCAGTTCTTACCTTCAATGAGCAGAAGTCTCTTTTTTCAGATTTCAATATCTCTGTGGGTATCTGGCAGAAATATGGAATACTCTTTACTGCTAAGACCCTGTACACCACTCCCACTAAAGGGGGCTTTACACGCTGCGACATCGCTAATGCGGAGTCGTTGGGGTCACGGAATTTGTGACGCACATCCGGCCGCATTAGCGATGTTGCTGCGTGTGATACCGATGAGCGATTTTGCATCGTTGCAAAAACGTGCAAAATCGCTCATCGGTGACATGGGTCTCCATTCTCGATTATCGTTACTGCAGCAGTAACGATGTAGTTCGTCGCTCCTGCGGTAGCACACATCGCTCCGTGTGACACCGCAGAAACGAGGAACCTCTCCTTACCTGCCTCCCAGCCGCTATGAGGAAGGAAGGAGGTGGGCGGGATGTTCCGGCCACTCATCTCCGCCCCTCCGCTGCTATTGGGCGGTCGCTCAGTGACGTCGCTGTGACGCCGCACGGACCGCCCCCTTAGAAAGGAGGCGGTTCGCCGGACACAGCGACGTCGCCGGGCAGGTAAGTATGTGTGACGGGTCTGGTCGGTGTTGTGCGGCATGGGCAGCGATTTGCCCGTGTCGCGCAACAGATGGGGGCGGGTACCCACACTAGCGATATCGGGACCGATATCGCAGTGTGTAAAGTAGCCTTTAGTCACATGACCAAGACTGTATCTGTGTCCCTACAACACACTTGAGACAAATGTGTGTGTGAGCCTGCATTGTGGGGTATATATAATATATTATAGAGCTGGGAAGGATCATTCTAAGCAGTGAGCTGTTCCAGTATTTGTAGGAAAATACCCAGTAGAAGCATCAAACACAGCACCAATACCTCCCATCAGTATTCCACCACAGTGCCATGTAACCCATGCCCTACACTCCCATCTACACCAATACTATACAGGCACAAACTAGTATATCTGACTAAAAGCCCCCAAAATATGAAGAACGGCCTATAGTTGAGTGTGGATATAAAATCTATGTGAGCAGAGCTAGAATAGAAATCACTGATCGCATTGAAGTCATTCTGACCATAAATCACCATGATATCAAGGTGAGGAGTTGTGTGTTACTGCTGGGAGGAAAGGGTTAACAGTGGAATATTAAGGTGCATTTCTGTGTGCAGTGTTACTAGTCAATGTAACAATTCAGTATGAGCTGCTCTTGGTGCCGGGGGAGGGAGATGCTCTCCTGAGCAAGATAGATGGGGAATGAACATGATATCTATATAGTGTAAGGCAGGGGGTCTCAAACCAGGTGATCATGTCTGATCAACTGGTTACATTATGTCTGATTACCTTGTCTAACAGTTTTTTCTCCCCTTTCTTTACCTTCCAGGTTCCCATAGTCACGTGAAATATCCCTGTTGCACTTGATTACGGCTCACTATTCACTATAGGATGTCTTATATCTAACATCACACTCTCACCCATCAGCACTCTATAGGTTTGTATAAGGTATGCGCTTACACATCCGGTCCTCCATAGGTATTTCCACTTATGTAACACTATCCCTATGATCACTCATAACTCATACCCTTGTAGTCAATTACAGCCTCCTCTCTCCCCCCCTCCCCTTCTCCCTTTCCATCTATAATTTTGCCAGTACAATATTAGTTTACATTAGGCACACACTCACATATTCCTTTCCTTAGTGATTTATTGTAATTCACATTCACATACAATTCTCTATGCCTGCCCCATTACTACATTCATACCTACTTGACCCTATCCTGATACCCCTTGTCTCACCTTGTTGGTCCCTACACCTGTTATCATGTCCTTTCCTGTGTCTGTCTTGTCACACAACACATTTTAGCATATAACTTGTGCTCCTTATTACCTGTCCTGCCTATTAGAATTATGTCCATTATGTCCATGCATGGCCCAATGAATCAAGTCTGTACTTCATATTCATGGTTTAAGCCTTTGGGTTCCAATGTGCCCAGAGTATATATCCAGAAAGATTCCCTTTCTTTGAGCTTCCTAATTCTATTGCCTCCTCTGCGTATGGCTTGGACATGTTCGATGACTTGGAATGTTAATTGGATCACTGTGTGATTATGCGTCACAAAATGGTGTGGGACTGGTAATAGAATCTGCTTACAATGTATTGTTGACTTGTGTTTAGCTCAAAGAAAGAGAATCTTTCTGGATATGTACTCTGGGCACATTAGAACCCAAGGGCTTAAACCGTGAATATGAAGTAAAGACTTGATTCATTGGGCCGTGCACCATGTCACCAAGTGTCCAATTGCATTGTCCAATGGCTCACAATGGTTATGCGTTTTCATTGGATGGATAATCGAAGCCATGTTTTTTTCCTTTCTGTTGGGTTTGTTGTGTGAGTAGCCTATAGGATTAAGTTGGTTACCGCAGGCAGTGGATTTAACTTCCTGTCTTTGGTCCAGTGGTAGATGGATTGTCTGGTCTATGAGCTGTTATTGGTTTGAATGCAGGTGAATGCCCATGGGCTGCTTATGACTGTGTAAAATAGTATTGATTCATGATGGATTTCAGACTACATGTAGATATCTTCAGTCTTTCTATCCACATCATTTAAATGAACATTATCCATGCAGCTTGAAATCCATCCAATAAGAGAAGCAACCTTGTACAACCAATCTGATAAGGGCACAGTATATCCTAAGGGAAGGTTATGGCGGATGCAGGAAGATGCGCACTACACCCTACCATGCTCAAACCAATGGTTATCAACCTGCTCAGGACTTTACCCCATATTCCAGATGTGGCCTTACAAGTGATTTATAGAGGGTTAACAATACGTTGGGATCACCGGATCTAATCTCCCTTTTTATACACCCTAAAATCTTGTTTGCTTTAGAATAAACAATAACATCATAAAGGTATAAGATGACGCCATTATTAGCGTCACCATACCGCTACTCTGCCTTCTAAAACGGTCTCTGCTCAAAACCAAACATGATGCATTGCAGGCGGAGCGCGATGAGTTGCAGCAAGAAACAGTAGTGGGTGTGGGTGATAACACACAGCCCAGCCTCGTCTCATCACAACGTGCAGTGGAGGACTATGACGAGGAGGAGGATGAAGACATGGAGCAAATCTCCGGCCAAATTGAGGATATGACATGCACACCAGTCATATCCTCGGTTCAGCGTGGCTGGCCAGAGGACAGGGTAGATGAGGAGGAGGAGGAGGAGGAGGAGGAGGACAGCATGTTCAGTCAACGTGTTGGTCAGGCTACTGAAGTCCTGGCTGTTAAGAGTCTGGCGCACATGGCTGACTTTATGGTAAGCTGCCTGTCTCGTGACCCTCGCGTTAAGAACATCTTGGCCGACAATCATTACTGGTAGTAACACTGTTAGACCCACGCTACAAGGAGAACTTTATGTCTCTTATTCCCGAGGCGGAGAGGTCAACCAAAATGCAGCAGTTCCGGAAGGCCATAGTCACGGAAGTAGGCAAAGCATTCCCCTCACAAAACGCTAGCGGCATAGGTCAGGAATCAGTGGACAACCAAGGCGTACAGCCGAGAGAGGCACAAGTCCAATCCGCCAGAGGTAGGGGAACAGTCTTTAAGATGTGGGACAGTTTTCTCAGCCCCTCACGTACCACAGCCCCTGAGGTGCGGGGTAGTGCCACAAGAAATCCTAAGTTTGCCCAGATGCTCAAGGAGTACCTTGCAGATCGAACAACTGTACTCCGACATTCCTCTGTGCCTTACAATTATTGGGTATCCAAGGTGGACACGTGGCATGAATTGGCTCTCTACGCCTTGGAAGTCCTGGCCTGCCCTGCCGCTAGCGTTTTGTCAGAGCATGTTTTTAGTGCCGCAGGTGGAATCATTACAGATAAACGCACCCGCCTGTCAACTGAAAATGCTGACAGGCTGACTCTGATCAAGATGAACAAGGGTTGGATTGGGCCAGACTTCACCACACCACCAGCAAATGAGAGCGGAATTTAAAGTTTGTAACGGGAATTTGCCATGTACCTCCAGTCACCCATGGGTACACACTTCTGGACTTTGGATAATCGCTGGACTGCTCCTCCTTCTCCTCATGCGCCACCATGATGACCGTTACAAGAGTTAGGCCTTTGTTTCAGGTATACCCCCAGTGGTAAATTTTTTCGCCCATTCTTTGCAGAATGGACATTACAACGACAGGAGACCCGCTCCTTTGCAATGGGAACAATGTTTTGAGGCCCTCATGCACGTCTCTATGCAGGGACAACGTGGAGCCTCCCAATTTTTGGCTGCCCTGCCAAAGGGCTATACTATAATACACCCACTTCCTGACAATGGACACTTAATGTTTTGAGGCCCTCATGCACGTCCCTATCCAGGGACAACGTGGAGCCTCCCAATTTTTGGCTGCCCTGCCAAAGGGCTATACTACAAAAGACCCACTTCCTGACAATGGACACTTAATGTTTTGAGGCCCTCATGCACGTCTCTATCCAGGGACAACGTGGAGCCTCCCAATTTTTGGCTGCCCTGCCTAAGGGCTATACTATAATACACCCACTTCCTGACAATGGACACTTAATGTTTTGAGGCCCTCATGCACGTCTCTATCCAGGGACAACGTGGAGCCTCCCAATTTTTGGCTGCCCTGCCAAAGGGCTATACTACAAAAGACCCACTTCCTGACAATGGACACTTAATGTTTTGAGGCCCTCATGCACGTCTCTATCCAGGGACAACGTGGAGCCTCCCAATTTTTGGCTGCCCTGCCTAAGGGCTATACTATAATACACCCACTTCCTGACAATGGACACTTAATGTTTTGAGGCCCTCATGCACGTCTCTATCCAGGGACAACGTGGAGCCTCCCAATTTTTGGCTGCCCTGCCAAAGGGCTATACTATAATACACCCACTTCCTGACAATGGACACTTAATGTTTTGAGGCCCTCATGCACGTCTCTATCCAGGGACAACGTGGAGCCTCCCAATTTTTGGCTGCCCTGCCAAAGGGCTATACTACAAAAGACCCACTTCCTTCCAATGGGCACTTCAGGTTTACAGGCCCTCATGCACGTCTCTATCCAGGGACAACGTGGAGCCTCCCAATTTTTGGCTGCCCTGCCTAAGGGCTATACTATAATACACCCACTTCCTGACAATGGACACTTAATGTTTTGAGGCCCTCATGCATGTCTCTATCCAGGGACAACGTGGAGCCTCCCAATTTTTGGCTGCCCTGCCAAAGGGCTATACTACAAAAGACCCACTTCCTTCCAATGGGCACTTCAGGTTTACAGGCCCTCATGCACGTCTCTATCCAGGGACAACGTGGAGCCTCCCAATTTTTGGCTGCCCTGCCAAAGGGCTATACTACAAAAGACCCACTTCCTTCCAATGGGCACTTCAGGTTTACAGGCCCTCATGCACGTCTCTATCCAGGGACAACGTGGAGCCTCCCAATTTTTGGCTGCCCTGCCTAAGGGCTATACTATAATACACCCACTTCCTGACACTGGACACTTAATGTTTTGAGGCCCTCATGCACGTCTCTATCCAGGGACAACGTGGAGCCTCCCAATTTTTGGCTGCCCTGCCTAAGGGCTATACTACAATAGACCCACTTCCTTACAATGGGCACTTCAGGTTTACAGGCCATCATGCACGTCTGTATGCAGGGGCATTGGTGAACCTCACAATTTTGGACTGCCCTGGCAAAGGAAAATACTACAAAGACTCAGTTCCTCAAAATGGGCACATTAGACTCAGAGGCCTTTATGCACGTCTCTTCTCAGGGACATCGGAGTGCCACACAATGTTTTACGTAAAATCTTTCATGTATTGATCTCAAAAAGTAACATACATTAGCTCTATCTCACTATTGGGTATGTGCCCTTAACATTTCCGCTATGAAAAATCATTTTGGTGTCATTTTGGAAGGTTTTCTGGTGAGTCCGTAAAAATGGCGTAAAACGTGGACAAAATTATTCACAGCTGTGACTTTTGAGTGATAAATGCTTCAAGGGGTCTTCCCCATGCTGTTGCCATGTCATTTGAGCACTCTTCGGAGACTTTTGTGCCATTTTTAGGGTTTCTACATGCTGCCGGTGGTCATTTCACAAAAATACTCGGGTCTCCCATAGGATAACATTGGGCTCGGTGCTCGGGCCGAGTACACGAGTATCTTGGGAGGCTCGGCCCGAGCTTCGAGCACCCGAGCTTTTTAGTACTCGCTCATCACTACTAATAAACCTAAAAAATAAAAATAAATTGAATAAAAATCATGAATGTTGTGTTATAACAGGAAATTCGGTGTAAGAATGAATATCCGGGATGAGAGTTCAGCGAATGAGTTATAGAAATTGTTACAAAAAGGAGTGTGTACGGTTTATGCGTAAATTTTCAGAATGCGTACATGAAAATTATATGTATGTGAGAATGTCCCCCATGCTTTGTAAAAAGTTATTTATGAAAATGTAAATAAAATATATAAAAATGCCTAATTATTTATAATTTATGAGAAAGATATATATGTATGGAAGAATGTTATAAGGTGTCCAAGAACCATAAAGAAAAAGGGTGCATATATAATGTTAGAGGTCTAGAGTTCCACCAGGCTATATCACCCCTAAAGAAATAGAAAGAAGACCTTACTACCTGTGTACCCCAAAAAAAGCTATATTTCTTAGCCAGGATTATGGTGGAGATATGCACAAGTGAAATAAGAATATAAAGTAATACAATAAGATTATAAAACCAATATGTGTGCATTCATGCACCACCCGGTACGCTACCCTTGCCAAATTGTTCACTCTAGATCCCCACACGATCCATGAAGCCGTTCCCCCGGTCACACCGCCTGCTGCCGGTTCCCACTCATCCCTGGGGGAGTTAGGCGAGTGGTATCGAGAGCTACATGTCGGCACTGATGATACCCCCATACACCACAAGGAAGGGGTATACCGGGTGGTACAGGAGTATGAGCGGGTTTTTAGCAAGCACCCTCTAGATTTTGGGCAGATTAAAGGGGTTCAACACCACATCCCTACCGGTACACACTCCCCTATTAAAGAGAGATACAGGCCTATTCCCCCTGCGCACTACCAATGCGCCAAAGACATGTTGAGGAACATGAAGGAGGCAGAGGTTATTAGGGACAGCTGTAGTCCCTGGGCCGCTCCGTTGGTGCTGGTTAAGAAGAAGGATGGCACCATGCGGATGTGTGTGGATTACCGGAAGATTAACCAGATAACGCATAAGGATGCTTACCCTCTGCCCCGCATCAAAGAGTCCCTGGCCTCGCTGAGAACCGCTAACTACTTCTCCACCCTTGACCTCACCAGCGGGTACTGGCAGGTGGCCGTGGCACCGGAAGACCGAGAGAAGACTGCCTATGGGACCGTTTTGCTGTACTTGGATGATGTGATTGTGTACTCACAGACGTATGAAGCCCACCTGGAGCACCTAGCCGAGGTGTTCGCGTCCCTTGCCAAGTATGGGATGAAGTTGAAGCCCTCAAAGTGTCATCTGCTGAAACCCAGAGTGCAGTACCTAGGACATGTGGTTGGTGCGGAAGGTGTCGCCCCCAACCCCGAGAAGATCACCGCCATCCAAGACTGGCCGAGACCGACCACAGTGAGGGAAGTGAGGCAGTTTCTGGGCCTGGTGGGATATTACCGTCGCTTCATTAAGGGGTACACAAAGATGGCTGCCCCCATGCAAGACCTCCTCGTAGGACAGACCAAGGGTGGTAGATCCCTAGTAGCCCCATTGGTGTGGGAAGAAAAGCATGAGGAATCCTTCCGCCAGCTGAGAACAGCCCTGACCGGAGAGGAAATCCTAGCGTACCCTGACTACAGCCGCCCATTCATCCTCTACACCGACGCCAGCAATGTGGGCTTGGGGGCTGTTCTATCCCAGGTCCAAGACAGAAGGGAAAAGGTAATAGCTTATGCTAGCCGAAAACTCCGACCGACTGAGAGGAACCCTGAGAACTACATCTCCTTCAAGCTTGAGCTCTTGGCACTGGTGTGGGCTATCACCGAGCGTTTCCGCCATTACCTGGCAGCAGCCAAGTTCACCGCGTACACAGACAATAACCTGCTGACCCATCTAGATACGGCCAAGCTGGGCGCGTTGGAGCAGCGGTGGGTGACCAGGTTAGCCAACTACGATTTCACCATCAAGTACCGGGCCGGCCGTACCAACGTCAATGCCAATGCACTCTCCCGGATGCCCCACCTGTCGGAAGAGGGGCCAGAGGATGATGACCTCGAAGAGATCGAGTTGCCTGCATTTCACCGGCCATTCACTGAGAAGGTGCACGTCTACCAACAACGGGTGAACCTGGATCCGCTGCCCCGACAGGACTGGCAGGAAGCTCAGGACCAGGCACCTGCTGTCCGCCTGGTCAAGACTCTAGTGGAACAGGGTTCTGCTGGGATAGACCCTGCTGCCCCTGCCGAAGCCCAACGTCTGTGGCAAGAACGGACCCGGCTATACCTACACCAGGGGAAGTTGTATCGCGAGCTGATTAATCCAAAGACTCACGAGAAGATCCGCCAGCTGGTGATTCCCCAGGCTAAAGTGCCCACCGTCCTGCAAGCATACCATGATGGTGCAGTGCACTTCGGGTGGAAGAAGCTAGAGATGTTGTTAAGAGAGCGGTTCTATTGGAGTGGAATGCGGGAATCTGTGGAGGCCTGGTGCCGAGAATGTGGCCCTTGCGCATTGAGAAGGAAGGACGAGGCCAGCCAGAAGGCACCCCTACACCCGATCATTACACACCAACCGCTGGAGCTGGTTCCCCTTGACCATGTAAAGCTCACCCCCAGCCGAAGTGGGTACACCTACGCTCTGACCATCGTAGACCACTACTCGAGGTTCCTGGTGGTTGTCCCAGTTAAGGACTTAACCGGCCGCACCGCTGCTAAGGCTTTCCAGGCTTATTTCTGTTGACCGCATTGGTACCCGGAGAGGGTGCTTACCGACCAGGGTCCGGCCTTTGAAGCAGAGGTATTCCAGGAATTCTGCCAGTTGTACGGCTGCAAGAAAATCCGGACCACGCCTTACCACGCCCAAACCAATGGCATTTGTGAAAAGATGAACCACTTGGTCCTGGGCCTCCTCAAGACGTTACCACTGGAAGAGCGGAACCTGTGGCTGGAGAAGCTACCTGACCTGGTCGATATGTACAACAACATCCCTTCCAGCTCTACGAAATGCACTCCAGCATACCTGATGAGAGCTCGTCCCGGCCGGCTACCAGTGGATCTGGAAATGGGCTTGGAAGCTTCAGAAGCACTCCTGTCGACAGCTGAATGGGACACTCGGCGGAGGACACAGTACCGACAGGTCCAGGAGTATGTTGAAAAGAACTTGTGCCGGAGTCGGGGACAACAGGAGCAGTGCTTCAACAAGAAGGCGCCTGCCGGTTCCTTCCAACCTGGGGATGTAGTGCTGAAGCGGAAAAGAAGGGCCCACAAGCTGGATGATCAATGGGAAAAAACCCCGTATGTAGTCCAGCCCACAGGATGGGAGAATGGGAAGGCCTACCAGATCAGCCGTGACCAGGGGGGGACTTTGGCCACGGTTTCCCGAGACCACCTGAAGAAGTGCCCACCAGCATTGAGAGTAGCGGATGAGGCTCCAGTTCCCAGTCCAGTGGAGAAGGAAAAAGAGGTAATCCACACCATGATGGGTGATTTTCCAGCAGACTGGCCTACACAGAACGGTGCGGTGATCCTTCCAGTGATACTGTTCCCACAACCCGTGGATGAAGAAATGATGGAAACGGTTAACCGCGAGCCAGTGCCCAGGGATGTACCTGTACCCAGCTCCCCTACGCCTCCGCCTGCCCCACATGATAGCAGGGAGGAGGAACTGACTGTTCCCTCTGCCCCACTGCCTGTCACCACTGACACCGGACCCCGAAGGTCCACTCGCTCCAACCTAGGTAGACCCCCACTTAGGTACAGGGAAACTACTCTTTAAAAGGGGGGGGCTTTATGTGTTGAGTGTACCAGTTTGAAAGTTTTAAATGATAAGTAAAGATGATCAACCTCTATAAATCACTTGTAAGGCTACATCTGGAATATGGGAACCAGTTTTGGGCTCCACATTTTAAAAAGGACATTCAGAAGTTAGAGTCAGTTCAAAGGTGGGCAACTAGACTACTACAAGGAATGGAAGGCCTCCCATATGATGACAAGTTGAAAAAGTTATTAAGTGATTATTGGCTGCAATGGGGCTTTCTGGCTGGTGCCAGCCTCTCTTCTTAGCACACAGGAACCACAATCCCTACACCATGCTTCAATGGATTCTCTCATCCCAGCCCAGTAAAACTACATATTTTACACAGTCATAAGCAGCCCATGGGCATTCACCTGCATTCAAACCAATAACAGCTCATAGACCAGACAATCCATCTACCACTGGACCAAAGACAGGAAGTTAAATCCACTGCCTGCGGTAACCAACTTAATCCTATAGGCTACTCACACAACAAACCCAACAGAAAGGAAAAAAACATGGCTTCGATTATCCATCCAATGAAAACGCATAACCATTGTGAGCCATTGGACAATGCAATTGGACACATGGTGACATGGTGCACGGCCCAATGAATCAAGTCTTTACTTCATATTCACGGTTTAAGCCCTTGGGTTCTAATGTGCCCAGAGTACATATCCAGAAAGATTCTCTTTCTTTGAGCTAAACACAAGTCAACAATACATTGTAAGCAGATTCTATTACCAGTCCCACACCATTTTGTGACGCATAATCACACAGTGATCCAATTAAGATTCCAAGTCATCGAACATGTCCAAGCCATACGTAGAGGAGGCAATAGAATTAGGAAGCTCAAAGAAAGGGAATCTTTCTGGATATATACTCTGGGCACATTGGAACCCAAAGGCTTAAACCATGAATATGAAGTACAGACTTGATTCATTGGGCCATGCATGGACATAATGGACATAATTCTAATAGGCAGGACAGGTAATAAGGAGCACAAGGGATATGCTAAAATGTGTTGTGTGACAAGACAGACACAGGAAAGGAGATGATAACAGGTGTAGGGACCAACAAGGTGAGACAAGGGGTATCAGGATAGGGTCAAGTAGGTATGAATGTAGTAATGGGGCAGGCATAGAGAATTGTATGCGAATGTGAATTACAATAAGTCACTAAGGAAAGGAATATGTGAGTGTGTGCCTAATGTAAACTAATATTGTACTGGCAAAATTATAGATGGAAAGGGAGAAGGGGAGAGGGGAGAGAGGAGGCTGTAATTGACTACAAGGGTATGAGTTATGAGTGATCATAGGGATAGTGCTACATAAGTGGAAATACCTATGGAGGACCGGATGTGTAAGCGCATACCTTATACAAACCTATAGAGTGCTGATGGGTGAGAGTGTGATGTTAGATATAAGACATCCTATAGTGAATAGTGAGCCGTAATCAAGTGCAACAGGGATATTTCACGTGACTATGGGAACCTGGAAGGTAAAGAAAGGGGAGAAAAAACTGTTAGACAAGGTAATCAGACAAACATGACAAATAAAAAACAAGGAAGAATGGAACTCCATACATACTGGAGCCATATATAGTGTGAACACGAAAAAGAACCGGGCGTTAGAAAAAATGTGCACGGCCCAATGAATCAAGTCGGTTCTTCATATTCATGGTTTAAGCCCTTGGGTTCCAACGTGCCCAGAGTATATATCCAGAAAGATTCCCTTTCTTTGAGCTTCCTAATTCTATCGCCTCCTCTGCGTATGGCTGGGACATGTTCGATGACTTGGAATCTTAATTGGGCCACTGTGCGATTATGCGTCACAAAATGGTGTGGGACTGGTAATAGAATCTGCTTACAACGTATTGTTGACTTGTGCTTAGCACAAAGAAAGGGAATCTTTCTGGATATGTACTCTGGACACATTAGAACCCAAGGGCTTAAACCGTGAATATGAAGTACAGACTTGATTCATTGGGCCGTGCACCATGTCACCATGTGTGCAATTGCATTGTCCAATGGCTCACAATGGTTATGCGTTTTCATTGGATGGATAATCGAAGCCATGTTTTTTTCCTTTCTCTTGGGTTTGTTGTGTGAGTAGACTATAGGATTAAGTTAGTTACCGCAGGCAGTGGATTTAGCTTCCTGTCTTTGGTCCAGTGGTAGATTGATTGTTTGGTCTATGAGCTGTTATGGGTTTTAATCCAGGTGAATGCCCATGGGCTGCTTATAACTGTGTGAAATATGTAGTTTTACTGGGCTGGGATGAGAGAATCCATCGAAGCATGGTGTAGGGATTGTGGTTCCTGTGTGCTAAGAAGAAAGGCTGGCACCAGCCAGAAAGCCCCATTACAGCCAATAATCAACCGCTAGCCACTGGAACTCGTTGCTCTAGATCATGTCAAACTCACACCAAGCAGGAATAGATACATTAGCCCACCATCCCACCCAAAGAGCAACTTCTGCTGCGCAGCTGGCTTTCTAGGCAGCAGCGCTATCGTGATGTCAGCGGGGGACATTGTGACAAGCCAGTGTTCCGTCACTTCATGTTGTGCACTGTTCAAACGGAAAATACATCAACAGGCAGACTACAGAAAAGCTTACTAACAAAGGTTAGAGAGGGGTTTTCTCAGAGGGCTTTTTACAGTTTGTCTATTCCCAATTAGCCGTTTAAGTATGCTTAATGAAAGTACTAATTCTTTCATAGGCCGCCCATTCTTAGTATTTGACGTTCCTTATATTGCGGTATCAGGCTTCGCAGCAGGTTGCAAAACATTCATCACCCATGACTGTCCCCAATTGGGCTCAGAAGCTAAATGTCTATCATGACCTCTCTTTTTGAAAGTCCAAGAGCAAGCAAACTCTTCCTCCAGGAGAGGGAGCCAACAGATCACTAAAGACATCATCATTGCTCAAAGAAAACACCGAAAAACAATGGAAGCTTTAATTGGAGTGGAATCTGATAGACAGCACCTGATGCCAAGTCTGCATCTTCTAACACCTGCAGTCACTGCAGCAGCTGAATCCAATGTGTCCAAAAGGGATCTATTCTATTCAATTGCAAATGATCTAGATAAGACTGAGAATAAGATACTGCACGGGACATAGCAGAGTTGGTCAAGTTGAGTGGAGATGAGTTTGCTATTTGGCACAGCTTTTGCATCAATAAAGCAAGTAAAAGGTGTGAAAGATAAAAAAAAAGGGTGAAAGTGTGAAAAGTGAATTGGCCAAATTGAGGTGCATATAAAGTTTTTGCTTTCTTTCAATTCACTAATGGGGCTCATTTGAATCAGGTGAATTGAGTTCTGCTTTTGGAAACTGGGTTAAGAAGGGGTGCACCGGTCCTGGAGGTACTGCAATACCAGGTCAATGCGTGGAGTGGACAGAGCAAGATTTTTTCCATCTCCTTGTTCTAAAAATCCATTTAATATATGGTCCCCAGAGAGGGGACGTATCAGATATTAAACTGATAAGAACAGATTTAATTTTTTTTTTTTTCTGTTTATCAGTAGGACTTCAAAATAACAAAGGTGATCGCCTCCCGTTGCCTGGGAACCGTCCAGGCACAAGAGGGCTATGTGTCACCAGAAGGCGCACACACTTCCTCAAGGCCGGCAGACGTGCAATCCCAGGCACCTTCCAGTACCGACCAAGGTAGCGTCCTCCGAAACTACACTTGATCTTAGCCAAAAGGCCGAGAAGCTATAACCCGAATTGGTTACGGCCTTGAGTGGCACCCTGGCCTATACCGGACACATCTTAGGGAGAGGGAGACAAACCCACGCCTACAGAAGACATTTTGTCACCCAAGCCAACCCTTGAAAAGGCTGTTTTGCAGAGCAAAAAAAAGAAGAATGATGCTTTTTGCAGCCGCCGCCCACTGCAATTAATCTGAATAACTCCTCCTCATCCAAGCACCTCCCCTCCCCCTTGCAGTCTTTCCAATTCATGATACAAAAAGACGGACGGACAGGACAGGACAGGACAGGCTGCCTGACTTTCCGTCACTGCCACCCTTTGCCATCCTTGCCCGTAGAAAGCCCTTTCATCATCCCCAAACCCTAATCTTTTCCCTTCCCTTCCCAGCTGCGTCTCACTCCCTTTCATTAGGAAGTGAGCGCAGCCTTTTCTCCGTTCTGCACATGCGCGACGTTAAACACAAATGCGCAGGCGTGCGTTCCATTAGCCTCACTGCATTCCACTCCCATACAGGAAGTGGGCGCAGCTATTACTACGGTCGCACATAAAAGAACCCACGGCCACCACTGCACACAGCTGACTCCACCACAGGACACCCACTTCTACACCAACGCAGGTAAGACAGGATCGGCACCTCTATGCTCCCGTTACAATCAGGCTCAGTCACCATGTGATAACGCTCTCAACTCTTTAGTTGCAGGCTCCCCTTGCTTCACCTCCACTGGCTGTGCTGCCATTTCCTCTCCCACCTGGAAGGTATACTTTATTCCACTATTTTCCTGTTTCTCTCTTCCCCCTTTTCCCATAACCTACTTTTATCTGCATTTGTGGGGTATCTATATGCTATTTACATCATAGTTTTATTCATTAATATGGAAGGGAAGAGTGCCCATGAGAGTGTTGAACTGCGGAGAGCAAGAGATTAAGCTGCTCCGATTTGCCACCATTGATAAGCTGTTCTCAGTAGATACACATGCTATCCAAACAGCAGCATCCACCATTGCTTCAGCCCACCCATTCAGTGACAGCTCACCAAGTCAGCCAGAGGAGTGGTGTAAGGAATTACACGTAGGCACTGACTCCACACCTTCACATCACAAGAAGGGGGTCTACAGGCTAGTGCAAGAATACGAGCAAGTCTTCAGCAAACATCCGCTAGACTTTTGAAGAATAAAAGGGGTCAAACACTACATCCCCACAAGTGCACACCCACCCATCAAAGAGAGATATAAGCCAAAACTACCTGCACATTACCAGTGTACCAAGGACATGTTGAGCAACATGAAGGAGGCTGGGGTTATCCGTGACAGTTGTAGCCTCTGGGCAGCTCCGTTGGTCCTGTTAAAGAAGAAGGACAGCACCACTCCCCTGTATTGAGGAATAGCTAGCTGCATTGAGAACTGCAAATTATTTTTCTACCCTTGATCTCACTAGTCGCTATTGGCAAGTGTCCGTTGCTGAGGCAGACCGGGAGAAGACCGCCTTTGCCACCCCGATGGGTCTCTGCGAGTTCAAAAGCATGCCCTTCGAGCTGTGCAATTTGCCAGGAACCTTCCAGAGGCTGATGGAATGCTGCTTGGGACACCGAAACTTTGAAACGGTACTGCTATACCTTTATGATGTTATTGTTTATTCTAAAGCAAACAAGATTTTAGGGTGTATAAAAAGGGAGATTAGATCCGGTGATCCCAACGTATTGTTAACCCTCTATAAATCACTTGTAAGGCCACATCTGGAATATGGGGTAAAGTCCTGAGCAGGTTGATAACCATTGGTTTGAGCATGGTAGGGTGTAGTGCGCATCTTCCTGCATCGGTAAAAGCTGCAGAAGTCCTTGAAGATTTCCGCTTCAAAGGCAGTGCCTTGATCTGTGAGGACTCTCTCTGAGTAGCCATGAGGTCTGCATAAGTGTGCTTGGAAGACCTTCGCTGCAGTATGGGCCATTAGATCTTTGACTTGTACCACAACCATAAATCTCGAGTAGTTGTCTACCATCGTAAGTGCATACGTGAGCTCGCCTCGATATTCTGCAACAAAACTCCCTTTTTCGATTTCAGTTTCAGCAAACACTCCTCTTCCTGTAGAAAATATTTATCATTACCTAAGACAGTCATTCTAATGCATGACAATATTAAGGCAATTTAGTTAAAACTTGTTTTAACTCACCTTTAAGGGGATTGATGTATTTCATGGTCAATCCAGGTTTGTCAGTGATGGCACTGACATAATGTATGGCGTCTTTTTCGGGCGTTATCCTTTGCCTTTTCATTGTGAAAATCCAGTTGCCTATATCAAAGCAAATTCTACTACTTGTAAAGTATGCAGAAAATGAAATGTAGAACATATAACATCAACTGCTTAGGAACGCATCATAGGTTAGTACTTAAAAGGATATTGTCATGTTCTAGTCATAATGCAAGCTGGACATTTTTCATGTTACCCTGTAATCGCCGGCCTGTTCTAATGCTCACAAGCCAAGATATAGGCTCAGCTGCTAAGGCTTCCCTCTGCCTTCTGAATGAAACTTGAATATGTCTGGCTCACTGTGTATATAGCAGGTGCTCAGAAAAAATAAGAGTCAATTCAATAGAAATAGCTCTGGCACACTATAGTGATCAATAACGTAAGAAAAGAACTCTTGGAATGCTGAAAATTCTTTATTTGTGCAAAAGGATAATTCATCCAACGTTTCGACCTTGTTTTTAGGTCTTTATCAAGGATAAAGTTATCTAAGATCATAAAGGGTTACAAAACCATATAAACACGTAATTAGTACATAGTACAACATAACAGTACAATATATTGCTACTTGAGAGTACAATGGGTCAAATAACCATGATGCACATACAAAAAATTTTTCCAAAGCCATAGTGAAAACATTTGTACTGAGGAAAGAAAATTTCCACATGACCTATCTGGAGAAACATTCTGGATCAAACAACCAAAAATAGTCAAGCAGGTAAATACACACCTATATGGATAACAGGATGATATGTGTTCAATTGTATAGCGTCATTGCCATTAAGGTACAAATGGAAAACTTGCAATCCTATATAGTGAAGGAAATGAACACATATCATATCAAAGAACACAGGAACATGGGTGTGAGAAAAACCTCAATGGTTATACTTTGTTCTTTATAATGGTGTGAACATGTATATGTCTCAGTACCTTATGCACTTGAGAATTCTAGTGAGTAGATGATGAAAGCCTATTTCAGAACTGGAATCGGTAAATAATTGTAGGTGGAATCTAAATGAAAAGATGGTACAAGTGTTATCATGACACGTGGGCTATAACACAATGGACCGTGTGACAAAGAAGAAAGGAGAGAAAGAAGAGGAAGAAAATGCAACTACCTGTAACATTACGTGATAGTCACTGGTAAGTATCACTTGACAATTCAAGTGAAAAAGGATTCCTTTATTAAAGGGTTCTCAGTCGCCTCAGGATCATGAAATACTAGGGTAAATGATATGAGAATGGGTAAGAAGCACCACTAAAGGAAATATGAGATGCAGGACATATATCTATAAACCCCTGAACTACATGATAGAAATAAAAAGAAGAAAAAAGAAAAAAAAGAAGAAAGAAGAAGAACACATAGAATGCGGAAAGAGAATGGGTACAACTACCTGAGTTACTGCAGGGAGGCCCCTGGTTGGTATTGTGAGGGTTAGTGGAATTCCTTCACTGAAGGGTTCTCAGTTGCCTCAGGTTCGTGAAAAATGCTATAGACAAATAATGCCCGGAGAAAAGGGGTTCATATACAGCGAATAATGGTAATACAAGGTACATGTGTCACATGTAATAGTATATATATATATATTGTACTAAGATCTACACCAGAAATAGAAAGTAGTCCCTCTGCCTTCTGTCTAGGTGCCCTGAGTTATGTCCTGTAAACTGTCACAGCGACCCAGACACACATGTGTAGTAGGGGAATATCCCTGCTGAGATGCCAGTGCTAGAGCACACGTTTGCTGTGGAGTTGAACGCTATGTGAGCAGTTCTTACCTTCAATGAGCAGAAGTCTCTTTTTTCAGATTTCAATATCTCTGTGGGTATCTGGCAGAAATATGGAATACTCTTTACTGCTAAGACCCTGTACACCACTCCCACTAAAGGGGGCTTTACACGCTGCGACATCGCTAATGCGGAGTCGTTGGGGTCACGGAATTTGTGACGCACATCCGGCCGCATTAGCGATGTTGCTGCGTGTGACACCGATGAGCGATTTTGCATCGTTGCAAAAACGTGCAAAATCGCTCATCGGTGACATGGGTCTCCATTCTCGATTATCGTTACTGCAGCAGTAACGATGTAGTTCGTCGCTCCTGCGGCAGCACACATTGCTCCGTGTGACACCGCAGAAACGAGGAACCTCTCCTTACCTGCCTCAAAGCCGCTATGAGGAAGGAAGGAGGTGGGCGGGATGTTCCGGCCACTCATCTCCGCCCCTCCACTGCTATTGGGCGGTCGCTCAGTGACGTTGCTGTGACGCCGCACGAACCGCCCCCTTAGAAAGGAGGCGGTTCGCCGGTCACAGCGACGTCGCCGGGCAGGTAAGTATGTGTGACTGGTTCTGTTCGGTGTTGTGCAGCATGGGCAGCAATTTGCCCGTGTCGCGCAACAGATGGGGGCGGGTACCCACACTAGCGATATCAGGACCGATATCGCAGTGTGTAAAGTAGCCTTTAGTCACATGACCAAGACTGTATCTGTGTCCCTACAACACACTTGAGACAAATGTGTGTGTGAGCCTGCATTGTGGGGTATATATAATATATTATAGAGCTGGGAAGGATCATTCTAAGCAGTGAGCTGTTCCAGTATTTGTAGGAAAATACCCAGTAGAAGCCTCAAACACAGCACCAATACCTCCCATCAGTATCCCACCACAGTGCCATGTAACCCATGCCCTACACTCCCATCTACACCAATACTATACAGGCACAAACTAGTATATCTGACTAAAAACCCCCAAAATATGAAGAACGGCCTATAGTTGAGTGTGGATATAAAATCTATGTGAGCAGAGCTAGAATAGAAATCACTGATCGCATTGAAGTCATTCTGACCATAAATCACCATGATATCAAGGTGAGGAGTTGTGTGTTACAGCTGGGAGGAAAGGGTTAACAGTGGAATATTAAGGTGCATTTCTGTGTGCAGTGTTACTAGTCAATGTACAAATTGTCTCTCCAGTAAAGGAGACAAACTCTAGCACAGCGCCACCTATTGGAAGTAGCGATCCTAAAAGTCACAAGTGGATTTTCAACAATCCATTGCAATATGACTCAGGATATATAAGCCAGATCAGAATCCCAATTTGCAGACACGGTGTTTCGGGGTGCTTGCCCCTCGTCAGTGCAAAGTATGGGGGTGTCAATGTAGTCATTGTAACAATTCAGTATGAGCTGCTCTTGGTGCCGGGGGAGGGAGATGCTCTCCTGAGCAAGATAGATGGGGAATGAACATGATATCTATATAGTGTAAGGCAGGGGGTCTCAAACTCGGCTGGGTGTATGGGCCGCACAGAGGAAAAAAATAATGTGGGGGGCTGCATTCTTTGCAGGACAAAGTGACATTTTTATTGGTACCATATATATATTTTTTTTTCACACACCTTTGGATGACTGATTTTCAACATTTTTCACTTGTTTATTATAACAAATGTGCACATTCTTTGGTTAAATCTAAAAAAAAAAAATTGATGTTAAAAAAAAGTTATGCCTTATTTTGTTTTTTTTACAGTTTATCCCTTTCTTTTAACTAATAGTGTTACAATTATGACGCTAGCGTTTTGTGAAGGGAATGCTTTGCCTACTTCCGTGACTATGGCCTTCCAGAACTGCTGCATTTTGGCTGACCTCTCCGCCTCGGGAATAAGAGACATAAAGTTCTCCTTGTAGCGTGGGTCTAACAGTGTTACCAACCAGTAATGATTGTCGGCCAAGATGTTCTTAACGCGAGGGTCACGAGACAGGCAGCTTACCATAAAGTCATCCATGTGCGCCAGACTCTTAACAGCCATCACTTCAATATCCAGACCAACACGATGACTGAACATGCTGTCCTCCTCCTTCTCCTCCTCCTCCTCCTCATCTACCCTGTCCTCTGGCCAGCCACGCTGAACTGAGCATATGACTGGTATGCATGTCATATCCTCAATTTGGTCGGAGAGTTGCTCCATGTCTTCATCTTCCTCCTCGTCATAGTCCTCCACTGCACGTTGTGATGAGACGAGGCTGGGCTGTGTGTTATCACCCACACCCACTACTGTTTCTTGCTCCAACTCATCGTGTTCCGCCTGCAATGCATCATGTTTGGTTTTGAGCAGAGACCGTTTTAGAAGGCAGAGAAGCGGTATGGTGACGCTAATAATGGCGTCATCGCCGCTCACCATCTTGGTGGAGTCCTCAAAGTTTTGGAGGATGGTACATAGGTCGGACATCCATCTCCACTCCTCAGGTGTTATGTGTGGAGTTTGACCCATTTCCCGATGGCTTAGGTGATGCAGGTACTCAACAACTGCCCTCTTCTGCTCACATATCCTGATCAACATGTGCAGAGTTGAATTCCAATGCGTGGGGACATCACACACCAGTCTGTGAGCCGGAAGATGCAAATGACGCTGAAAGCCGGCAAGGCCGGCTGAAGCAGTAGGTGACTTTCGAAAATGTGCAGACAGGCGGCGAACTTTTACCAGCAGATCAGACAGCTCTGGGTATGAGTTTAGAAACCGCTGAACCACGAGGTTGAGCACATGGGCCACGCATGGAACATGTGTCAGCTGGCCTCGCCTCAAAGCCGCCACCAGGTTCCGGCCATTGTCACACACAACCTTTCCTGGCTTTAGGTTCAGAGGTGTGAGCCAGTGATCTGCATGCTGTTTTAGAGCTGTCTACACCTCTTCTGCATTGTGGGGTTTGTCACCTATGCAGATTAGCTGCAGCACAGCCTGTTGCCGCTTCGCCGAGGCAGTGCTGCAGTGCTTCCAGCTTGGGACTGGTGTGGAGGGTAAAGTGGATGAGGATGCGCAGGAGGAGGAGGAGGCTGAAGAGCATGACATTCCGGAGCTGTAGAGTGTGGGTGAAACCCTGACTGAGGTAGGGCCTGCAAACCTTGGTGTGGGAAGGACTTGTTCCGTTCCTCGCTCAAACTGGGTCCCAGCTGGGCTGGGCTGGGTCCCTACCCGGCTGGGTAGGGCGTTGTGGGGGGTTTGTCTATCTCCGTTTGAGGTGAGTTTGTTTAAGTTAGCCTTTTCTTTGGCGTTTTTTGGAGCCCTGCGGGTTGGGGAGTTGGTATCGCCCAGTAAGGCGTTCCCCGGGGGCTTGGATTGGGGTGACATTATGTCAGTGGAAAACGGAGTTGAATTTTGGATTAGGAAATCGAAAACTGATCAGAGAGGTGTGGGTAGACTAGTCCGTTTGGGGATGGTTGTGGCATCTGATATGTGCCCGTTCAAGTGTCTCGGGAATTTTCAACAGATCCGTCCGAAGGTGGATGGCCCCTTATTACATATATCTTTTTATCGAGATACCAATTTGTGAGTGTTTTTAGGGCATGTTTGAAGTCGTTGGGGTTAGATCCGAAGTCTTTCGGATTGGGGCAGCGACGGAGGCCTCTATATGCGGCCTACCGGAGGAGACAGTTAAGCAGATTGGTAGGTGGAAGTCGCAGCGCTTTAAGTCGTATGTACGTCCCCAGGTGGTTGTTGGCAATTGAGGGGAAAAGGGGGGGGGTATTAGGGTATTAGGGTAGCAATGGGGGGGGTGAGAGTGTGTGTTTTTTGTCAATTTGGTTTGGTGAGGCAATAAAATGGTGTCGTCTGTACATTTTGTATTGCAGAAGCACCCCCCCTTCCTTCCCTGGTCTGGATCCTTGGCCACTCTTATGTGTATTGGGGAGCCCGACGAGCGGACGCGAGATGGAACTGGAGACAGCTAGGTTTTGAGAAGGACCTGGCTCTCGTGCGATGGCTCGGTGTTCGGGGGTTAGGGTGCAGGAGGTGCATAGATACGCCCGGTTGGACAGACCTCCTGACATCTTAGTGTTGCATGCCGGGGGGAATGATTTGGGTGGGCGTCCTTTTCGAATCTTGATAAAGGACATCAAACATGATTTGTTACGGTTATGGGCGTCGTTTCCAGGTCTAACGATAGTCTGGTCAGAGATAGTAGCGAGAAAGAGTTGGCAGAAAGCGCGGTCAGTTGACAGGTTGAACAAGGCGCGGGCGAAGGTTAATAGGGCGATCTCGAAGTTTGTTAGTCGGAACGGGGGTATAGCAATACGGCATGTTGAGTTGGAAAGGACGGAAGAGGAATTTTGGTTGGCTGACGGGGTACACCTTAATGCGGTGGGAACTGACTTATGGGCTCTTGGCTTGCAGGGAGGTATTGAGAGGGCCCTTTGCTTGCGGGGGGTCTCAGGCACTTGAAGGGTTTCAAGGTGCCTTCGTTGTGGTGTTGTTTATTGGTGGGTCCTTGAAGTTGGTTTAAAATTGGTTCGGGGATTCATCCGGGTATGGATCCCCTCATTGGCAGAATTGATGGTCCCCTGGTGATTTTGGGGGGGAACCCCGACGGGGTATGTCGGGGCCCCTGGGGGTGTGGTTGGGGTTGACGGAGGATTAACCCTTATAATTTGGTGCTCCTGAGCCAGTGTGGGTAACGGCTGGGAGCAAGTTGAGGTTTTTTATTGCTCGGTTATGGGAATCACCAGGGTTTTGGTAGCTTCAAGGACCTTACCACATTGCAAATTTAATTGGTTATGTATTCTTGTTAATAAAATGGCTGCTATGGCCAAAATTATCCAAAGATAAATTTGTGTCTGTGTAATTACTTTTAAATAAGAAATGGGAATGGAGGTGTGGGGTATGAAAGGAAGACCGGAGTCAACAATTCCAGGGTCAAGCATGTTTATTTGCGTAAGCTTCGTTCCAGGGTAGAAAGGGTAAGAGTGCCTTTCAGAATTCGAAGTGGTCAGACTGTACGGACCACCAAGAACTGCAGGAGAGCTTGAACATCTTCCCATGGATTTGCGACATCCTCCCTCATCAGTTACGTAGGTAAGCAGGTTCTCAGCATTGCAGCCCATTTGTTGTCTTAAGTTAGTTAAGCGGGGTTAACTAACCTGTCAGTTCAGCCTCAGGTCTAAAGCAGAGGCCTGGACTCCACTCCTTACTCCTCACTCCACAACTCTCCTTAAAAACAACTGACTCCTTTTTCCTGCCCCGGGGTCTCCAGACCCCTAGGTGGGCGTTTCCTTCCGTCTGGTCCTGCCCACTGGTGTGCCTGTCTTTCCCTAGGGGAGGTGACTAGGGTTTTCTGGTTGGCTTTGTGTGACTTAGGTGAGGGAAGTTGTTATGCGGGGGCCTATGTGTGACTATCTGCAGTGTCAGGGCGTCACATATGTATGTGTGTATGTCTGCTAAAGGAATCCGCACCGTCATATTTACAAACACAAAATTTTGCAGACACCTCATGTGACTCAGGGAACTTTGTAGACTATGTTTTAACAGGAATATTTAACCTTTACAGTTACTCTCCAAAAAACCTGCCTCCATTAAACTGAATGGAGGTGGGAGCTGCAAGTTATTAATAGCAGCTGTGATTGGTTGCTATAGGAACAAAGGACATTCATAGTATAAGAAGCTTATGTGTGAGATAATATGATGTCAGTGGGGAGACAGATAGAGAGAGACAGACACAGACTGAGAGACAAACAGACAGAGACAGATAGGCATAGACAGACAGGGAAAGAGACAGAGACAAACAGACAGAGGCAGACAGGGAAAGAGACAGACAGAGATAGACAGGGAAAAAAGGCAGACAGACAGAGACAGAGAAAGAGACAGAGGCAGATAGGGAAACAGACAAAGACAAACATACAGAGACAGGCAGGAGAAAAGGCAGACCGACAGGGAAACAGACAGACAGGGGAAGAGACAGACAGAGAGAGACAGACAGATAGAGACAGACAAAGAAATACAGAGATAGACAGGGAAAGAGACAAACGGGGAATGAGTCAGACAGAGAGAGACAAAGAGAGACAGGCAGAGAGAGACAGGGAAAGAGACAGACAGGGGAAGAGACAGACAGAGACAGACAAAGAAATACAGAGACAGACAGGGGAAGAGACAGACAGGGGAAGAGACAGACAGGGGAAGAGACAGACAGACAGGGAAAGAGACAGACCTGGAAAAGAGACAGACCTGGAAAAGAGACAGACAGACATAGAAACAGACAGCCACAAAGAGAGAAAGACAGACAGACACAGAGAGACAGACAGAGATAGAGAGACAGAGAGACATGGATAGAGATAGAGACACACAGAGACAGACAGATGACAGAGACTGGGAGAGAGACAGACAGAAGCATAAATCCCTAACTAAAACTTAACATTTAATGATAGTTTTAAAAGGTAAAAAAACACAAATCATGTAAATAGCATGACTCTCTTCTGTGCATAGAGTCAAAATTTTGTGTTTGTAAATATGACGGTGCGGATTCCTTTAGCAGACATACACACATACATATGTGACGCCCTGACACTGCAGGTAGTCACACATAGGCCCCCGCATAACAACTTCCCTCACCTAAGTCACACAAAGCCAACCAGAAAACCCTAGTCACCTCCCCCAGGGAAAGACAGGCACACCAGTGGGCAGGACCAGACGGAAGGAAACGCCCACCTAAGGGTCTGGAGACCCCGGGGCAGGAAAAAGGAGTCAGTTGTTTTTAAGGAGAGTTGTGGAGTGAGGAGTAAGGAGTGGAGTCCAGGCCTCTGCTTTAGACCTGAGGCTGAACTGACAGGTTAGTTAACCCCGCTTAACTAACTTAAGACGACAAATGGGCTGCAATGCTGAGAACCTGCTTACCTACGTAACTGATGAGGGAGGATGTCGCACATCCATGGGAAGATGTTCAAGCTCTCCTGCAGTTCTTGGTGGTCCGTACAGTCCGACCACTTCGAATTCTGAAAGGCACTCTTACCCTTTCTACCCTGGAACGAAGCTTACGCAAATAAACATGCTTGACCCTGGAATTGTTGACTCCGGTCTTCCTTTCATACCCCACACCTCCATTCCCATTTCTTATTTAAAAGTAATTACACAGACACAAATTTATCTTTGGATAATTTTGGCCATAGCAGCCATTTTATTAACAAGAATACATAACCAATAAAATTTGCAATGTGGTAAGGTCCTTGAAGCTACCAAAACCCTGGTGATTCCCATAACCGAGCAATAAAAAACCTCAACTTGCTCCCAGCCGTTACCCACACTGACTCAGTAGCACCAAATGGTTAGGGTTAATCCTCCGTCAACCCCAACCACACCCCCAGGGGCCCCGACATACCCCGTCGGGGTTCCCCCCCAAAATCACTAGGGGACCATCAATTCTGCCAATGAGGGGATCCATACCCGGATGAATCCCCGAACCAATTTTAAACCAACTTCAAGGACCCACCAATAAACAACACCACAACGAAGGCACCT
The DNA here is from genome assembly GCF_048569485.1 of Anomaloglossus baeobatrachus. Taxonomy (NCBI): domain Eukaryota; kingdom Metazoa; phylum Chordata; class Amphibia; order Anura; family Aromobatidae; genus Anomaloglossus; species Anomaloglossus baeobatrachus. The sequence goes on along the minus strand of NW_027441966.1, from coordinate 351,062 downwards.
TGAAACCCTTCAAGTGCCTGAGACCCCCCGCAAGCAAAGGGCCCTCTCAATACCTCCCTGCAAGCCAAGAGCCCATAAGTCAGTTCCCACCGCATTAAGGTGTACCCCGTCAGCCAACCAAAATTCCTCTTCCGTCCTTTCCAACTCAACATGCCGTATTGCTATACCCCCGTTCCGACTAACAAACTTCGAGATCGCCCTATTAACCTTCGCCCGCGCCTTGTTCAACCTGTCAACTGACCGCGCTTTCTGCCAACTCTTTCTCGCTACTATCTCCGACCAGACTATCGTTAGACCTGGAAACGACACCCATAACCGTAACAAATCATGTTTGATGTCCGTTATCAAGATTCGAAAAGGACGCCCACCCAAATCATTCCCCCCGGCATGCAACACTAAGATGTCAGGAGGTCTGTCCAACCGGGCGTATCTATGCACCTCCTGCAACACCCTGTTCCACCCTAACCCCCGAACACCGAGCCATCGCACGAGAGCCAGGTCCTTCTCAAAACCTAGCTGTCTCCCGTTCCATCTCGCGTCCGCTCGTCGGGCTCCCCAATACACATAAGAGTGGCCAAGGATCCAGACCAGGGAAGGAAGGGGGGGTGCTTCTGCAATACAAAATGTACAGACGACACCATTTTATTGCCTCACCAAACCAAATTGACAAAAAACACACACTCTCACCCCCCCCATTGCTACCCTAATACCCCCCCCTTTTCCCCTCAATTGCCAACAACCACCTGGGGACGTACATACGACTTAAAGCGCTGCGACTTCCACCTACCAATCTGCTTAACTGTCTCCTCCGGTAGGCCGCATATAGAGGCCTCCTTCGCTGCCCCAATCCGAAAGACTTCGGATCTAACCCCAACGACTTCAAACATGCCCTAAAAACACTCACAAATTGGTATCTCGATAAAAAGGACCCATCCTCGTGACATAATAAGGGGCCATCCACCTTCGGACGGATCTGTTGAAAATTCCCGAGACACTTGAACGGGCACATATCAGCAATGCGTGGGGACATCACACACCAGTCTGTGAGCCGGAAGATGCAAATGACGCTGAAAGCCGGCAAGGCCGGCTGAAGCAGTAGGTGACTTTCGAAAATGTGCAGACAGGCGGCGAACTTTTACCAGCAGATCAGACAGCTCTGGGTATGAGTTTAGAAACCGCTGAACCACGAGGTTGAGCACATGGGCCACGCATGGAACATGTGTCAGCTGGCCTCGCCTCAAAGCCGCCACCAGGTTCCGGCCATTGTCACACACAACCTTTCCTGGCTTTAGGTTCAGAGGTGTGAGCCAGTGATCTGCATGCTGTTTTAGAGCTGTCCACACCTCTTCTGCATTGTGGGGTTTGTCACCTATGCAGATTAGCTGCAGCACAGCCTGTTGCCGCTTCGCCGAGGCAGTGCTGCAGTGCTTCCAGCTTGGGACTGGTGTGGAGGGTAAAGTACTGATGGGGTGGGTGTCTGTGTGGCCCAATTTTTGGAAAAAAGGGAGACTCCGCTTGGAGTAACCCTTGCTTGCTGTGTTTTTAAAAGAAGCCAAGATGAACAGAGCTGGGATCAGGAAAGACTTTGCTACCTACCCCGGTGTCATCCTGGGGACGGTTAATTATGGCGTATTTTTGAATTTGCTTGATGCAAATCAAAACATCCTGTTTGCAACTAGGGCCCAAGTGCTGCCACTGATGGGGTGGGTGTCTGTGTGGCCCAATTTTTGGAAAAAAGGGAGACTCCGCTTGGAGTAACCCTTGCTTGCTGTGTTTTTAAAATAAGCCAAGATGAACAGAGCTGGGATCAGGAAAGACTTTGCTACCTACCCCGGTGTCATCCTGGGGACGGTTAAGAATAGCGTATTTTTGAATGTGCTTGATGCAAATGTAGCTGTGAAGTGTACAACTGGGGCACAACTGCTGCCACTGAAGGGGTGGGTGTGTGTGGGGCCCAATTTTTGGAAAAAAGGGAGACTCCTCTTGGAGTCACCTTGCGGTGTTTTACATGATTTTAGAATGGCGTGCCATGCCTATATCTGTGTGTCCTCCTCTTTTTCCTTGTCCAGCTGTTTTGTTTTCGCATGAGTATATGTCCTTGTCACTTTCCCATGTGTTTGTGTTGTGTTGTGAGTTGTTTGTCACCTTTTGGACACCTTTGAGGGTGTTTTCTAGGTGTTTTACTGTGTTTGTGATTGCCTGCCATTGTTTCCTATTGGCTCGAGTTCGGTTCGTCGAACGTTCGACGAGCCGAACTCGAACGGGAGCTCCGTTCGGCGAACCGACCTCGAGCCGAACCTGGACCGGTTCGCTCATCTCTACTCCTGGACATACCTACCCCGGTGTCATCCTGGGGACGGTTAAGAATAGCGTATTTTTGAATGTGCTTGATGCAAATGTAGCTGTGAAGTGTACAACTGGGGCACAACTGCTGCCACTGAAGGGGTGGGTGTGTGTGGGGCCCAATTTTTGGAAAAAAGGGAGACTCCGCTTGGAGTAACCCTTGCTTGCTGTGTTTTTAAAAGAAGCCAAGATGAACAGAGCTGGGATCAGGAAAGACTTTGCTACCTACCCCGGTGTCATCCTGGGGACGGTTAATTATGGCGTATTTTTGAATGTGCTTGATGCAAATCAAAACATCCTGTTTGCAACTAGGGCCCAAGTGCTGCCACTGATGGGGTGGGTGTCTGTGTGGCCCAATTTTTGGAAAAAAGGGAGACTCCGCTTGGAGTAACCCTTGCTTGCTGTGTTTTTAAAAGAAGCCAAGATGAACAGAGCTGGGATCAGGAAAGACTTTGCTACCTACCCCGGTGTCATCCTGGGGACGGTTAAGAATAGCGTATTTTTGAATGTGCTTGATGCAAATGTAGCTGTGAAGTGTACAACTGGGGCACAACTGCTGCCACTGAAGGGGTGGGTGTGTGTGGGGCCCAATTTTTGGAAAAAAGGGAGACTCCGCTTGGAGTAACCCTTGCTTGCTGTGTTTTTAAAAGAAGCCAAGATGAACAGAGCTGGGATCAGGAAAGACTTTGCTACCTACCCCGGTGTCATCCTGGGGACGGTTAATTATGGCGTATTTTTGAATGTGCTTGATGCAAATCAAAACATCCTGTTTGCAACTAGGGCCCAAGTGCTGCCACTGATGGGGTGGGTGTCTGTGTGGCCCAATTTTTGGAAAAAAGGGAGACTCCGCTTGGAGTAACCCTTGCTTGCTGTGTTTTTAAAAGAAGCCAAGATGAACAGAGCTGGGATCAGGAAAGACTTTGCTACCTACCCCGGTGTCATCCTGGGGACGGTTAATTATGGCGTATTTTTGAATGTGCTTGATGCAAATCAAAACATCCTGTTTGCAACTAGGGCCCAAGTGCTGCCACTGATGGGGTGGGTGTCTGTGTGGCCCAATTTTTGGAAAAAAGGGAGACTCCGCTTGGAGTAACCCTTGCTTGCTGTGTTTTTAAAAGAAGCCAAGATGAACAGAGCTGGGATCAGGAAAGACTTTGCTACCTACCCCGGTGTCATCCTGGGGACGGTTAAGAATAGCGTATTTTTGAATGTGCTTGATGCAAATGTAGCTGTGAAGTGTACAACTGGGGCACAACTGCTGCCACTGAAGGGGTGGGTGTGTGTGGGGCCCAATTTTTGGAAAAAAGGGAGACTCCGCTTGGAGTAACCCTTGCTTGCTGTGTTTTTAAAAGAAGCCAAGATGAACAGAGCTGGGATCAGGAAAGACTTTGCTACCTACCCCGGTGTCATCCTGGGGACGGTTAATTATGGCGTATTTTTGAATGTGCTTGATGCAAATCAAAACATCCTGTTTGCAACTAGGGCCCAAGTGCTGCCACTGATGGGGTGGGTGTCTGTGTGGCCCAATTTTTGGAAAAAAGGGAGACTCCGCTTGGAGTAACCCTTGCTTGCTGTGTTTTTAAAAGAAGCCAAGATGAACAGAGCTGGGATCAGGAAAGACTTTGCTACCTACCCCGGTGTCATCCTGGGGACGGTTAATTATGGCGTATTTTTGAATGTGCTTGATGCAAATCAAAACATCCTGTTTGCAACTAGGGCCCAAGTGCTGCCACTGATGGGGTGGGTGTCTGTGTGGCCCAATTTTTGGAAAAAAGGGAGACTCCGCTTGGAGTAACCCTTGCTTGCTGTGTTTTTAAAAGAAGCCAAGATGAACAGAGCTGGGATCAGGAAAGACTTTGCTACCTACCCCGGTGTCATCCTGGGGACGGTTAATTATGGCGAATTTTGGAATGTGCTTGATGCAAATCAAAACATCCTGTTTGCAACTAGGGCCCAAGTGCTGCCACTGATGGGGTGGGTGTCTGTGTGGCCCAATTTTTGGAAAAAAGGGAGACTCCGCTTGGAGTAACCCTTGCTTGCTGTGTTTTTAAAAGAAGCCAAGATGAACAAGTCATGGGTCAGCAAAGACTTTATCTACCTACCCCGGTGTCATCCTGGGGACGGATAAGAATGGCGTATTTTTGAATGTGCTTGATGCAAATCAAAACATCCTGTTTGCAACTAGGGCCCAAGTGCTGCCACTGATGGGGTGGGTGTCTGTGTGGCCCAATTTTTGGAAAAAAGGGAGACTCCGCTTGGAGTAACCCTTGCTTGCTGTGTTTTTAAAAGAAGCCAAGATGAACAGAGCTGGGATCAGGAAAGACTTTGCTACCTACCCCGGTGTCATCCTGGGGACGGTTAATTATGGCGTATTTTTGAATGTGCTTGATGCAAATCAAAACATCCTGTTTGCAACTAGGGCCCAAGTGCTGCCACTGATGGGGTGGGTGTCTGTGTGGCCCAATTTTTGGAAAAAAGGGAGACTCCGCTTGGAGTAACCCTTGCTTGCTGTGTTTTTAAAAGAAGCCAAGATGAACAGAGCTGGGATCAGGAAAGACTTTGCTACCTACCCCGGTGTCATCCTGGGGACGGTTAATTATGGCGTATTTTTGAATGTGCTTGATGCAAATCAAAACATCCTGTTTGCATCTAGGGCCCAAGTGCTGCCACTGATGGGGTGGGTGTCTGTGTGGCCCAATTTTTGGAAAAAAGGGAGACTCCGCTTGGAGTAACCCTTGCTTGCTGTGTTTTTAAAAGAAGCCAAGATGAACAAGTCATGGTCAGCAAAAACTTTATCTACCTACCCCGGTGTCATCCTGGGGACGGATAAGAATGGCGTATTTTTGAATGTGCTTGAAGCCAAGATGAACAGAGCTGGGATCAGGAAAGACTTTGCTACCTACCCCGGTGTCATCCTGGGGACGGTTAAGAATAGCGTATTTTTGAATGTGCTTGATGCAAATGTAGCTGTGAAGTGTACAACTGGGGCACAACTGCTGCCACTGAATGGGTGGGTGTGTGTGGGGCCCAATTTTTGGAAAAAAGGGAGACTCCGCTTGGAGTCACCTTGCGGTGTTTTACATGATTTTAGAATGGCGTGCCATGCCTATATCTGTGTGTCCTCCTCTTTTTCCTTGTCCAGCTGTTTTGTTTTCGCATGAGTATATGTCCTTGTCACTTTCCCATGTGTTTGTGTTGTGTTGTGAGTTGTTTGTCACCTTTTGGACACCTTTGAGGGTGTTTTCTAGGTGTTTTACTGTGTTTGTGATTGCCTGCCATTGTTTCCTATTGGCTCGAGTTCGGTTCGTCGAACGTTCGACGAGCCGAACTCGAACGGGAGCTCCGTTCGGCGAACCGACCTCGAGCCGAACCGGGACCGGTTCGCTCATCTCTACTCCTGGACATAGCATTCGAATTACCAGGTCCCTGAAGGCTGAAATGCGTAGTGGCCGGAAATCATGAACAATTACAATGGGCGTATGTGCTGTAGATCCTGCGTCAGTTGTAGCTTGGAACTTTGTCTTTTCACGGATTTGCCCGTCTCTCATGGTGTTGGGCTATTTTCGGATCAAAATGGTGTGTCCCTCCTTGGCCCGTATCATGGGTTATTTCAGGGGCAAATTTAACTCTCTTAGCACTTTTCTCCTTAATTGTGGCCGTTGAATTGTTGGGTCAAGGTCTATCCAACCAGCATATTTGTTGTTTTTCAGACAATTTAGGGCTCGTGCATAGTAATAATAACACAGGTTTCCAAGGGTAAAAATTTTTGAAAGATGTGATTTTTTTCATACTTTTGATCATTGGACTCAGTAAAAATATTGAAAAAATATCATCACGTACAGTTTTTTCACAAACACTGATTCTATAGGTGTTAGGGCCAGGTGGACGGGCAGACCCAGGAGGTGGATCCACTGGGCCGAACACCTTAATGAAGGCAAGGGGTCCGGTAGCCGGAGCACTACGGGTAGCAGGACAGTCCGTGCAAAAGAGTGGAATGGAGAAGTCCCTGGGACCACGGAGTCACTGATGGTAGTCCGGGTGACGGAGCTCAGGTTCGGAGGCCGAGATGTCAGGCAGAGTCCGGAACCGATGGAGCGAGAGGACGGGTCACCACAGGGATCAGAGATGGTACGGACTGACGGGATGGCAGATAGTCAGCGTTCGGGGTTCGGGAATCGGCAGGACCGGATGGCGAGGCAGGAGCGGCTCTAGAAGAGAGATAGGTAAGTATATCACAGAGACACAAGGAGACCTGACTCCTAGCTTAGGAAACACGAAGAACAGGCCCCGCCCACTTGGACATTAAACCCCTTTATACCCTGTACCTGTGTGTTCAATTTCCTGTCAGTGGACGCTGGCCCTTTAAGAGAGGGTCAATGACCGCGCGCGCGCCCTAATGCGCATGCGCGAGGCCCGGGTGCCAGAAGCCAGGGCAGGGAGCGGTGTATAGGAAGCAGGGGAGCCGGCCTGGAGCAGGGCTGCCGACGGGCGCCGGGAGTGGGGACCGGGCCGCCTGGGGACCGCAGGTGGTGGAGGCTGGAGACCGTGGAGCGGGGGATGTCTGCCAGAGGAGCCGGGGAGCGAAGCAGGGAAGCCGGGGAGCGTGGCAGGTGAGCCGGGGGGCAGAGCAGGGGACCCGGAGAGCGTGACAATAGGTTTCCAAAAGGTTAGAATTCTGAAAAGATTCCCTCCATACTTTTCTGAAGATGGTGCTCTAGTGTATTCAAGCGATGTTCCTGTGCTGATGGAAAATGTAACATTAAGTACAATGTGAGCGAGTGGAGACACGTCATTGTTTCATCCAAAAAGTCTGAAAGCTGTGCTACTGCTCAATGGCAGTAAGTATTCTTCAGTGTGTGTAGGGCATGTGTCGCGGGCAGAGGGGCCACGCACGCTACGCTCGGGTTCGGGGACTTCTGCTGCTGCTGCTGCTCGGTGGCTCGAGCGGAGGGCCAGATCCGGGGACTCGAGCAGCGCTCCTCGCCCACGAGTGAAAAGGGGGTGGTTTGTTTGGGGAGATAGTTAGTGACGTCACCCACAGGTCGTGGTGATAATGGGCACCACCACTGCTGGTGACGGGGATCCCGGGAGCGATGGCAGGGAGCAGCTAGGATGTTGGTTCCCCCTCCGTGGGTAGGGGTTGGTGATCCCGGGGCCCGGTGGCGGTACGGGGAGGCTGGATGGCTGGGGTGTACGTACCGAGGGAGCCCGTTTGCCCGCAGGCGCTGGCCCTTGGATCTCTAGCCTATGGCGGTGGCTTTTTATCCTCACGGTGTGGACGGTTGCCTTCTGTCGGGTCTTGGGTGTTAGGGAACCCCTGGGATTCCGGTCACTCTCGGATTTGACCATTGTCGGCGGCTCCTAGCCTGGTCAGGGTCCAATGGCCCTGCCTTTGTGCTTGGTACAGATCCGCTCACCGGTTCAGTTCCCTTCGGGTCACCGCCCGTCCCCGGTCCTACGGTTCAGCTGACTTGTACCACCTCCTGCAGACGGCCACCACCGTCTGCCGACCTTGCTGACAGTGCCTGGGCTCCTACCAGACACTAACAGTTTCTGTCCTCTCACTTTCCACTACAAAACTAAACTAACTGCTTTTTCCCGCCTCCAGGCCTGTGAACTCCTCGGTGGGTGGGGCCAACCGCCTGGCTCCGCCCCACCTGGTGTGGACATCAGACCCTGGAGGAGGCAACAAGGATTTTGTGTGACTGATGTAGACTATCCAGGGGAGGGGGTGTGTGTGATTTTGTGTTTGTGACTACCTGGCTAGTCCAGGGCGTCACACATGCTATGCACTTGGAAGAAAGCTGTGAGAATTTAGACTTTATTCTCAAGAAACTTAACTACAAGGAGCATGGATGGTCAATATGTGGTGGTCTAAAAATGTTCTCATTGCTTCTTGGGCAGCAAGGAGGATATATTAAATACCCATGCTGTTCTGCCTCATGGCAGCCTGCTAATAGTCATTCATTAAAATTTCTGTTACAACCCCTAGAGGTCATTGTTATTCTTTTGAATTGCTGAGTTTCCCTTTAAGCTAAATGTATTCTGGGTAAGGAATGCCTCCCTGAGCTGAGAAGAAGCCTGCAGCCATTTTCTCTTTGGATTTGTCAGGAAAGGACATGCCGACTTACCTCTCTGTACATTCACCCCTGCCTAGTGTAATCCGGTGAGCAAAGCAAATTACATGTGTTAGTGATAGAATCCTAGATGGAAGAGTGTAGTAAATGCATTGTACATTGTACTTCTACACCTTTAGTGTCATCCCTGTCTTGTTTGTCTAGATAAGATTTCTATGTATTGCAGATGCAGTGACCTTTCACCTACATTCTCGTAAGAACTGCATCTCATGTACTGTTATGCTATGTTAACTCTGTATTAACACTGTACTGACTGTAATCATTTTCTTGTTATAGTTTTTACCCGTATAAAACAGTATCTTGGATATACCGTATTCTGTCTTCAACTGCATCTTGGATATTCCTATATTCACTGTATATTCCATGTATACTGCAATCAAGTTCACGTTACCAGCTAATAAATCAAGGCTATTGAACTCCACAGTCTGTTTATTTGAAATGTGAACTAGGGTTTAGCTGTATGCTAGAGATTCACAGCATTACGTAAAAGAAGGCAGAACACATGCTTTTTGTGTGAATTGGAAAGCCAGGTTAGGACTCTTCACTGGAGCAAAAAAAATTGGCCAACAAGAACATCTTTGTAACCGGGACTCAAGAACATTGTTGCATAAAGCTTAGTTGATCCCACCTAAAGTTCTCTTGCCACCACTCCACTGTAAGCTTGGACTGATGAAGCTGTTTGTGAAAGCGCTACTGAAAGAAGGAGAGATGTTTAAGTACCTGTGTACCAAGTTTCAGGGACTGTCAGAATCAAGTCTGAAGGAAGGTGTGATGCCCTGGCAAAACCAGGTAGTTACAGATAGGCCCCCGCACAACACCTTTCCTCACTTAGGAAACACACAGCCGACCTGAAACCCTAGTCACCTAGGACCCTGAAGCCAGGACCGAAAACAGCGGCCTAGCTAATTAAATGATTGAGGGCAGGATTATAGGTCCTATCCCACCTAAAGTCCCTCAAAGAAGACAACAGCCCACTGATAGGGATAAGGCCACCGCCAGGGCCCTTAGATCCCACGGGCCAGCGCCTGCGGGCACGGCTCCTTAGGCCATATCCAGCCGGGAGCGGACTCCTGAGTTCCAGACCAGGCAGTCCACCATACACAAAAACAAGTGCAGAGTAAAGGACAGCGACCACCAGCCTGGGTGGGGGACCTGAATGCAACCGGCCGGGGCGGCAGGCCACCAGCACCTTTGGTTTACCGAAAGACTCGTGTGATTCATTTACTGTGAGTAACCAAACATCCCCCTGCTTGCTCAGGCGCGCCGGCCCTTGCCATCACCATACCCTGCACAAAGACACTGGGCCCCGGGGCAATCATCCCTACACACGGAGGGGTTAACATCCAGCTGCCACTACATCTCTCCCGGGTATCCCATAACGGCAGCGGTGGTGTCCCACCTCACCACACACCGTTGGTGGCGTCACAAACTTAATACGGCCTAGCCCATACATCTACATTCCTCCTTTTATTCGACATGTCCGCGAGACCCCCGGGTCGAGCCACTCTCTTAGAAGGTCTGGATCCGACCAACGGCGGCTGCTGGCACAGGGGCAGCACAAAAGCATTTTTGTGGGTTCGGATATTCAGAAACCCATGAATGAAGGATGACGTGTTTTAAACAATAATGAAAACTGTTGAAAAAAGGGCTTGGGACTCTTTGAAAGAAGCAATAAATACGTTTCTAGGTAACAACAAAGAATCAAAATTTAAGTCCATCGTGGAGAACATGCTGAAACGTTTCAAAGCCTTGGGTTGTCTAATGAATTTGAAGTTACATTTTTTACATTCCTATTTGGACTACTTGTCTGAAAACCTTGGTGCTGGTGGGAAGAACAAGAAGGTTTTCATCGGAATATCAAGGAGATGGAACGACGATACCAAAGTAAATGAAACGTGAACATGATTGCCGGATGCTTCACAGAGAAGATCCACAGGCCTTCTATAAGAGAAAAGGGGGATCTAGAGAAAAGGAAAAAGTGCAAGAATAAATTTCTAATAAAGTTGCAGAATGACTGTACAATAAATAAATGTATTTTATATATAAAATTGTGAATATTTTTGGTTACAATAAGTATTTTTCTTGTTCATGTCACTTGTATGTAACTTCACACATGGATTGTACAAAATCAATATTTGATGGTTAAAAAAAAATATTTATTTTTTTTTTAAATCAGGACATTAGAAAACATAATAATCAGTCACTGGATTTGAAGTTTCATAAACCAAAATTTTACATAGCTGTGTAATTTGTCGGGCACCCACCGACAATAGAATAGCGCCAGATTTAGGAAGCTGGCTGAGGTCTGCAAAGTCTGTAGCCAGGTGACAAAATTGTCCAACCTGGGTTTCTTCCTTAAGTAGTCTCTGGTATGATGATATGGTATAATCCTGGCAGCCGGAGTCGAAATCCCTAGATTGCGGTTATGATCTCCAATCGGAATTGGAGCCCCTAGATTGAAGCCATGTAGCCAAGTGATCCTCTAGTTGAAGCCAAAGTCCCTAGACCGAGTCCACAAGGCATCCTGGTTCTGATCCCCTAGCCAGCTCCTAAGAGCTTAGACTAGATCATGCAACATCCATCAACAACCTGGTGACTCCAAGAAGTCCCCTTTTATAGCCATAACCTTCCCTTAGGATATACTGTGCCCTTATCAGATTGGTTGTACAAGGTTGCTTCTCTTATTGGATGGATTTCAAGCTGCATGGATAATGTTCATTTAAATGATGTGGATAGAAAGACTGAAGATATCTACATGTAGTCTGAAATCCATCATGAATCAATACTATTTTACACAGTCATAAGCAGCCCATGGGCATTCACCTGCATTCAAACCAATAACAGCTCATAGACCAGACAATCCATCTACCACTGGACCAAAGACAGGAAGTTAAATCCACTGCCTGCGGTAACCAACTTAATCCTATAGGCTACTCACACAACAAACCCAACAGAAAGGAAAAAAAACATGGCTTCGATTATCCATCCAATGAAAACGCATAACCATTGTGAGCCATTGGACAATGCAATTGGACACTTGGTGACATGGTGCACGGCCCAATGAATCAAGTCTTTACTTCATATTCACGGTTTAAGCCCTTGGGTTCTAATATGCCCAGAGTACATATCCAGAAAGATTCTCTTTCTTTGAGCTAAACACAAGTCAACAATACATTGTAAGCAGATTCTATTACCAGTCCCACACCATTTTGTGACGCATAATCACACAGTGATCCAATTAAGATTCCAAGTCATCGAACATGTCCAAGCCATACGCAGAGGAGGCAATAGAATTAGGAAGCTCAAAGAAAGGGAATCTTTCTGGATATATACTCTGGGCACATTGGAACCCAAAGGCTTAAACCATGAATATGAAGTACAGACTTGATTCATTGGGCCATGCATGGACATAATGGACATAATTCTAATAGGCAGGACAGGTAATAAGGAGCACAAGTTATATGCTAAAATGTGTTGTGTGACAAGACAGACACAGGAAAGGACATGATAACAGGTGTAGGGACCAACAAGGTGAGACAAGGGGTATCAGGATAGGGTCAAGTAGGTATGAATGTAGTAATGGGGCAGGCATAGAGAATTGTATGTGAATGTGAATTACAATAAATCACTAAGGAAAGGAATATGTGAGTGTGTGCCTAATGTAAACTAATATTGTACTGGCAAAATTATAGATGGAAAGGGAGAAGGGGAGGGGGGAGAGAGGAGGCTGTAATTGACTACAAGGGTATGAGTTATGAGTGATCATAGGGATAGTGTTACATAAGTGGAAATACCTATGGAGGACCGGATGTGTAAGCGCATACCTTATACAAACCTATAGAGTGCTGATGGGTGAGAGTGTGATGTTAGATATAAGACATCCTATAGTGAATAGTGAGCCGTAATCAAGTGCAACAGGGATATTTCACGTGACTATGGGAACCTGGAAGGTAAAGAAAGGGGAGAAAAAACTGTTAGACAAGGTAATCAGACATAATGTAACCAGTTGATCAGACATGATCACCTGGTTTGAGACCCCCTGCCTTACACTATATAGATATCATGTTTATTCCCCATCTATCTTGCTCAGGAGAGCATCTCCCTCCCCCGGCACCAAGAGCAGCTCATACTGAATTGTTACATTGACTAGTAACACTGCACACAGAAATGCACCTTAATATTCCACTGTTAACCCTTTCCTCCCAGCAGTAACACACAACTCCTCACCTTGATATCATGGTGATTTATGGTCAGAATGACTTCAATGCGATCAGTGATTTCTATTCTAGCTCTGCTCACATAGATTTTATATCCACACTCAACTATAGGCCGTTCTTCATATTTTGGGGGCTTTTAGTCAGATATACTAGTTTGTGCCTGTATAGTATTGGTGTAGATGGGAGTGTAGGGCATGGGTTACATGGCACTGTGGTGGAATACTGATGGGAGGTATTGGTGCTGTGTTTGATGCTTCTACTGGGTATTTTCCTACAAATACTGGAACAGCTCACTGCTTAGAATGATCCTTCCCAGCTCTATAATATATTATATATACCCCACAATGCAGGCTCACACACACATTTGTCTCAAGTGTGTTGTAGGGACACAGATACAGTCTTGGTCATGTGACTAAAGGCTACTTTACACACTGCGATATCGGTCCCGATATCGCTAGTGTGGGTACCTGCCCCCATCTGTTGCGCGACACGGGCAAATCGTTGCCCATGCCGCACAACACCGACCAGACCCGTCACACATACTTACCTGCCCGGCGACGTCGCTGTGTCCGGCGAACCGCCTCCTTTCTAAGGGGGCGGTCCGTGCGGCGTCACAGCGACGTCACTGAGCGACGACCCAATAGCAGCGGAGGGGCGGAGATGAGTGGCCGGAACATCCCGCCCACCTCCTTCCTTCCTCATAGCGGCTGGGAGGCAGGTAAGGAGAGGTTCCTCGTTTCTGCGGTGTCACACGGAGCGATGTGTGCTACCGCAGGAGCGACGAACTACATCGTTACTGCTGCAGTAACGATAATCGAGAATGGAGACCCATGTCACCGATGAGCGATTTTGCACGTTTTTGCAACGATGCAAAATCGCTCATCGGTATCACACGCAGCAACATCGCTAATGCGGCCGGATGTGCGTCACAAATTCCGTGACCCCAACGACTCCGCATTAGCGATGTCGCAGCGTGTAAAGCCCCCTTTAGTGGGAGTGGTGTACAGGGTCTTAGCAGTAAAGAGTATTCCATATTTCTGCCAGATACCCACAGAGATATTGAAATCTGAAAAAAGAGACTTCTGCTCATTGAAGGTAAGAACTACTCACATAGCGTTCAACTCCACAGCAAACGAGTGCTCTAGCACTGGCATCTCAGCAGGGATATTCCCCTACTACACATGTGTGTCTAGGTCACTGTGACAGTTTACAGGACATAACTCAGGGCACCTAGACAGAAGGCAGAGGGACTACTTTCTATTTCTGGTGTAGAGCATATATATATATTTATACTATTACATGGGACACATGTACCTTGTATTACCATTATTCGCTGTATATGAACCCCTTTTCTCCGGGCATTATTTGTCTATAGCATTTTTCACGAACCTGAGGCAACTGAGAACCCTTCAGTGAAGGAATTCCACTAACCCTCACAATACCTACCAGGGGCCTCCCTGCAGTAACTCAGGTAGTTGTACCCATTCTCTTTCCGCATTCTATGTGTTCTTCTTCTTTCTTCTTTTTTTTCTTTTTTCTTCTTTTTATTTCTATCATGTAGTTCAGGGGTTTATAGATATATGTCCTGCATCTCATATTTCCTTTAGTGGTGCTTCTTACCCATTCTCATATCATTTACCCTAGTATTTCATGATCCTGAGGCGACTGAGAACCCTTTAATAAAGGAATCCTTTTTCACCTGAATTGTCAAGTGATACTTACCAGTGACTATCACGTAATGTTACAGGTAGTTCCATTTTCTTCCTCTTCTTTCTCTCCTTTCTTCTTTGTCACACGGTCCATTGTGTTATAGCCCACGTGTCATGATAACACTTGTACCATCTTTTCATTTAGATTCCACCTACAATTATTTACCGATTCCAGTTCTGGAATAGGCTTTCATCATCTACTCACTAGAATTCTCAAGTTCATAAGGTACTGAGACATATACATGTTCACACCATTATAAAGAACAAAGTATAAACATTGAGGTTTTTCTCACACCCATGTTCCTGTGTTCTTTGATATGATATGTGTTCATTTCCTTCACTATATAGGATTGCAAGTTTTCCATTTGTACCTTAATGGCAATGACGCTATACAATTGAACACATATCATCCTGTTATCCATATAGGTGTGTATTTACCTGCTTGACTATTTTTGGTTGTTTGATCCAGAATGTTTCTCCAGATAGGTCATGTGGAAATTTTCTTTCCTCAGTACAAATGTTTTCACTATGGCTTTGGAAAATTTTTTTGTATGTGCATCATGGTCATTTGACCCATTGTACTCTCAAGTAGCAATATATTGTACTGTTATGTTGTACTATGTACTAATTACGTGTTTATATGGTTTTGTAACCCTTTATGATCTTAGATAACTTTATCCTTGATAAAGACCTAAAAACAAGCTCGAAACGTTGGATGAATTATCCTTTTGCACAAATAAAGAATTTTCAGCATTCTAAGAGTTCTTTTCTTACGTTATTGATCACTATAGTGTGCCAGAGCTATTTCTATTGAATTGACTCTTATTTTTTCTGAGCACCTGCTATATACACAGTGAGCCAGACATATTCAATTTTCATTCAGAAGGCAGAGGGAAGCCTTAGCAGCTGAGCCTATATCTTGGCTTGTGAGCATTAGAACAGGCCGGCGATTACAGGGTAACATGAAAAATGTCCAGCTTGCATTATGACTAGAACATGACAATATCCTTTTAAGTACTAACCTATGATGCGTTCCTAAGCAGTTGATGTTATATGTTCTACATTTCATTTTCTGCATACTTTACAAGTAGTAGAATTTGCTTTGATATAGGCAACTGGATTTTCATTTTTTTTCTGTTTATCAGTAGGACTTCAAAATAACAAAGGTGATCGCCTCCCGTTGCCTGGGAACCGTCCAGGCACAAGAGGGCTATGTGTCACCAGAAGGCGCACACACTCCCTCAAGGCCGGCAGACGTGCAATCCCAGGCACCTTCCAGTACCGACCAAGGTAGCGTCCTCCGAAACTACACTTGATCTTAGCCAAAAGGCCGAGAAGCTATAACCCGAATTGGTTACGGCCTTGAGTGGCACCCTGGCCTATACCGGACACATCTTAGGGAGAGGGAGACAAACCCACGCCTACAGAAGACATTTTGTCACCCAAGCCAAACCCTTGAAAAGGCTGTTTTGCAGAGCAAAAACAAGGAGAATGGTGCTTTTTGCAGCCGCCGCCCACTGCAATGAATCTGAATAACTCCTCCTTTTGGGCACAAGCACCTCCCCTCCCCCTTGCAGTCTTTCCAATTCATGATACAAAAAGACGGACGGACAGGACAGGACAGGACCATCTGCCTGACTTTCCGTCACTGCCACCCTTTGCCATCCTTGCCCGTAGAAAGCCCTTTCATCATCCCCAAACCCTAATCTTTTCCCTTCCCTTCCCAGCTGCGTCTCACTCCCTTTCATTAGGAAGTGAGCGCAGCCTTTTCTCCGTTCTGCACATGCGCGACGTTAAACACAAATGCGCAGGCGTGCGTTCCATTAGCCTCACTGCATTCCACTCCCATACAGGAAGTGGGCACAGCTATTACTACGGTCGCACATAAAAGAACCCACGGCCACCACTGCACATAGCTGACTCCACCACAGGACACCCACTTCTACACCAACGCAGGTAAGACAGGATCGGCACCTCTATGCTCCCGTTACAATCAGGCTCAGTCACCATGTGATAACGCTCTCAACTCTTTAGTTGCAGGCTCCCCTTGCTTCACCTCCACTGGCTGTGCTGCCATTTCCTCTCCCACCTGGAAGGTATACTTTATTCCACTATTTTCCTGTTTCTCTCTTCCCCCTTTTCCCATAACCTACTTTTATCTGCATTTGTGGGGTATCTATATGCTATTTACATCATAGTTTTATTCATTAATATGGAAGGGAAGAGTGCCCATGAGAGTGTTGAACTGCGGAGAGCAAAAGATTAAGCTGCTCCGATTTGCCACCATTGATAAGCTGTTCTCAGTAGATACACATGCTATCCAAACAGCAGCATCCACCATTGCTTCAGCCCACCCATTCAGTGACAGCTCACCAAGTCAGCCAGAGGAGTGGTGTAAGGAATTACACGTAGGCACTGACTCCACACCTTCACATCACAAGAAGGGGGTCTACAGGCTAGTGCAAGAATACGAGCAAGTCTTCAGCAAACATCCGCTAGACTTTTGAAAAATAAAAGGGGTCAAACACTACATCCCCACAAGTGCACACCCACCCATCAAAGAGAGATATAAGCCAAATCTACCTGCACATTACCAGTGTACCAAGGACATGTTGAGCAACATGAAGGAGGCTGGGGTTATCCGTGACAGTTGTAGCCTCTGGGCAGCTCCGTTGGTCCTGTTAAAGAAGAAGGACAGCACCACTCCCCTGTATTGAGGAATAGCTAGCTGCATTGACAACTGCAAATTATTTTTCTACCCTTGATCTCACTAGTCACTATTGGCAAGTGTCCGTTGCTGAGGCAGACCGGGAGAAGACCGCCTTTGCCACCCCGATGGGTCTCTGCGAGTTCAAAAGCATGCCCTTCGAGCTGTGCAATTTGCCAGGAACCTTCCAGAGGCTGATGGAATGCTGCTTGGGACACCGAAACTTTGAAACGGTACTGCTATACCTTTATGATGTTATTGTTTATTCTAACGCAAACAAGATTTTAGGGTGTATAAAAAGGGAGATTAGATCCGATGATCCCAACGTATTGTTACCCCTCTATAAATCACTTGTAAGGCCACATCTGGAATATGGGGTAAAGTCCTGAGCAGGTTGATAACCATTGGTTTGAGCATGGTAGGGTGTAGTACGCATCTTCCTGCATCGGTAAAAGCTGCAGAAGTCCTTGAAGATTTCCGCTTCAAAGGCAGTGCCTTGATCTGTGAGGACTCTCTCTGAGTAGCCATGAGGTCTGCATAAGTGTGCTTGGAAGACCTTCGCTGCAGTATGGGCCATTAGATCTTTGACTTGTACCACAACCATAAATCTCGAGTAGTTGTCTACCATCGTAAGTGCATACGTGAGCTCACCTCGATATTCTGCAACAAAACTCCCTTTTTCGATTTCAGTTTCAGCAAACACTCCTCTTCCTGTAGAAAATATTTATCATTACCTAAGACAGTCATTCTAATGCATGACAATATTAAGGCAATTTAGTTAAAACTTGTTTTAACTCACCTTTAAGGGGATTGATGTATTTCATGGTCAATCCAGGTTTGTCAGTGATGGCACTGACATAATGTATGGCGTCTTTTTCGGGCGTTATCCTTTGCCTTTTCATTGTGAAAATCCAGTTGCCTATATCAAAGCAAATTCTACTACTTGGAAAGTATGCAGAAAATGAAATGTAGAACATATAACATCAACTGCTTAGGAACGCATCATAGGTTAGTACTTAAAAGGATATTGTCATGTTCTAGTCATAATGCAAGCTGGACATTTTTCATGTTACCCTGTAATCGCCGGCCTGTTCTAATGCTCACAAGCCAAGATATAGGCTCAGCTGCTAAGGCTTCCCTCTGCCTTCTGAATGAAAATTGAATATGTCTGGCTCACTGTGTATATAGCAGGTGCTCAGAAAAAATAAGAGTCAATTCAATAGAAATAGCTCTGGCACACTATAGTGATCAATAACGTAAGAAAAGAACTCTTAGAATGCTGAAAATTCTTTATTTGTGCAAAAGGATAATTCATCCAACGTTTCGAGCTTGTTTTTAGGTCTTTATCAAGGATAAAGTTATCTAAGATCATAAAGGGTTACAAAACCATATAAACACGTAATTAGTACATAGTACAACATAACAGTACAATATATTGCTACTTGAGAGTACAATGGGTCAAATGACCATGATGCACATACAAAAAAATTTTCCAAAGCCATAGTGAAAACATTTGTACTGAGGAAAGAAAATTTCCACATGACCTATCTGGAGAAACATTCTGGATCAAACAACCAAAAATAGTCAAGCAGGTAAATACACACCTATATGGATAACAGGATGATATGTGTTCAATTGTATAGCGTCATTGCCATTAAGGTACAAATGGAAAACTTGCAATCCTATATAGTGAAGGAAATGAACACATATCATATCAAAGAACACAGGAACATGGGTGTGAGAAAAACCTCAATGTTTATACTTTGTTCTTTATAATGGTGTGAACATGTATATGTCTCAGTACCTTATGAACTTGAGAATTCTAGTGAGTAGATGATGAAAGCCTATTCCAGAACTGGAATCGGTAAATAATTGTAGGTGGAATCTAAATGAAAAGATGGTACAAGTGTTATCATGACACGTGGGCTATAACACAATGGACCGTGTGACAAAGAAGAAAGGAGAGAAAGAAGAGGAAGAAAATGGAACTACCTGTAACATTACGTGATAGTCACTGGTAAGTATCACTTGACAATTCAGGTGAAAAAGGATTCCTTTATTAAAGGGTTCTCAGTCGCCTCAGGATCATGAAATACTAGGGTAAATGATATGAGAATGGGTAAGAAGCACCACTAAAGGAAATATGAGATGCAGGACATATATCTATAAACCCCTGAACTACATGATAGAAATAAAAAGAAGAAAAAAGAAAAAAAAGAAGAAAGAAGAAGAACACATAGAATGCGGAAAGAGAATGGGTACAACTACCTGAGTTACTGCAGGGAGGCCCCTGGTAGGTATTGTGAGGGTTAGTGGAATTCCTTCACTGAAGGGTTCTCAGTTGCCTCAGGTTCGTGAAAAATGCTATAGACAAATAATGCCCGGAGAAAAGGGGTTCATATACAGCGAATAATGGTAATACAAGGTACATGTGTCCCATGTAATAGTATAAATATATATATATTGTACTAAGCTCTACACCAGAAATAGAAAGTAGTCCCTCTGCCTTCTGTCTAGGTGCCCTGAGTTATGTCCTGTAAACTGTCACAGTGACCTAGACACACATGTGTAGTAGGGGAATATCCCTGCTGAGATGCCAGTGCTAGAACACTCGTTTGCTGTGGAGTTGAACGCTATGTGAGCAGTTCTTACCTTCAATGAGCAGAAGTCTCTTTTTTCAGATTTCAATATCTCTGTGGGTATCTGGCAGAAATATGGAATACTCTTTACTGCTAAGACCCTGTACACCACTCCCACTAAAGGGGGCTTTACACGCTGCGACATCGCTAATGCGGAGTCGTTGGGGTCACGGAATTTGTGACGCACATCCAGCCGTATTAGCGATGTTGCTGCGTGTGATACCGATGAGCGATTTTGCATCGTTGCAAAAACGTGCAAAATCGCTCATCGGTGACATGGGTCTCCATTCTCGATTATCGTTACTGCAGCAGTAACGATGTAGTTCGTCGCTCCTGCGGTAGCACACATCGCTCCGTGTGACACCGCAGAAACGAGGAACCTCTCCTTACCTGCCTCCCAGCCGCTATGAGGAAGGAAGGAGGTGGGCGGGATGTTCCGGCCACTCATCTCCGCCCCTCCGCTGCTATTGGGCGGTCGCTCAGTGACGTCGCTGTGACGCCGCACGGACCGCCCCCTTAGAAAGGAGGCGGTTCGCCGGACACAGCGACGTTGCCGGGCAGGTAAGTATGTGTGACGGGTCTGGTCGGTGTTGTGCGGCATGGGCAGCGATTTGCCCGTGTCGCGCAACAGATGGGGGCGGGTACCCACACTAGCGATATCGGGACCGATATCGCAGTGTGTAAAGTAGCCTTTAGTCACATGACCAAGACTGTATCTGTGTCCCTACAACACACTTGAGACAAATGTGTGTGTGAGCCTGCATTGTGGGGTATATATAATATATTATAGAGCTGGGAAGGATCATTCTAAGCAGTGAGCTGTTCCAGTATTTGTAGGAAAATACCCAGTAGAAGCATCAAACACAGCACCAATACCTCCCATCAGTATTCCACCACAGTGCCATGTAACCCATGCCCTACACTCCCATCTACACCAATACTATACAGGCACAAACTAGTATATCTGACTAAAAGCCCCCAAAATATGAAGAACGGCCTATAGTTGAGTGTGGATATAAAATCTATGTGAGCAGAGCTAGAATAGAAATCACTGATCGCATTGAAGTCATTCTGACCATAAATCACCATGATATCAAGGTGAGGAGTTGTGTGTTACTGCTGGGAGGAAAGGGTTAACAGTGGAATATTAAGGTGCATTTCTGTGTGCAGTGTTACTAGTCAATGTAACAATTCAGTATGAGCTGCTCTTGGTGCCGGGGGAGGGAGATGCTCTCCTGAGCAAGATAGATGGGGAATGAACATGATATCTATATAGTGTAAGGCAGGGGGTCTCAAACCAGGTGATCATGTCTGATCAACTGGTTACATTATGTCTGATTACCTTGTCTAACAGTTTTTTCTCCCCTTTCTTTACCTTCCAGGTTCCCATAGTCACGTGAAATATCCCTGTTGCACTTGATTACGGCTCACTATTCACTATAGGATGTCTTATATCTAACATCACACTCTCACTCATCAGCACTCTATAGGTTTGTATAAGGTATGCGCTTACACATCCGGTCCTCCATAGGTATTTCCACTTATGTAACACTATCCCTATGATCACTCATAACTCATACCCTTGTAGTCAATTACAGCCTCCTCTCTCCCCCCTCCCCTTCTCCCTTTCCATCTATAATTTTGCCAGTACAATATTAGTTTACATTAGACACACACTCACATATTCCTTTCCTTAGTGATTTATTGTAATTCACATTCACATACAATTCTCTATGCCTGCCCCATTACTACATTCATACCTACTTGACCCTATCCTGATACCCCTTGTCTCACCTTGTTGGTCCCTACACCTGTTATCATGTCCTTTCCTGTGTCTGTCTTGTCACACAACACATTTTAGCATATAACTTGTGCTCCTTATTACCTGTCCTGCCTATTAGAATTATGTCCATTATGTCCATGCATGGCCCAATGAATCAAGTCTGTACTTCATATTCATGGTTTAAGCCTTTGGGTTCCAATGTGCCCAGAGTATATATCCAGAAAGATTCCCTTTCTTTGAGCTTCCTAATTCTATTGCCTCCTCTGCGTATGGCTTGGACATGTTCGATGACTTGGAATCTTAATTGGATCACTGTGTGATTATGCGTCACAAAATGGTGTGGGACTGGTAATAGAATCTGCTTACAATGTATTGTTGACTTGTGTTTAGCTCAAAGAAAGAGAATCTTTCTGGATATGTACTCTGGGCACATTAGAACCCAAGGGCTTAAACCGTGAATATGAAGTAAAGACTTGATTCATTGGGCCGTGCACCATGTCACCAAGTGTCCAATTGCATTGTCCAATGGCTCACAATGGTTATGCGTTTTCATTGGATGGATAATCGAAGCCATGTTTTTTTCCTTTCTGTTGGGTTTGTTGTGTGAGTAGCCTATAGGATTAAGTTGGTTACCGCAGGCAGTGGATTTAACTTCCTGTCTTTGGTCCAGTGGTAGATGGATTGTCTGGTCTATGAGCTGTTATTGGTTTGAATGCAGGTGAATGCCCATGGGCTGCTTATGACTGTGTAAAATAGTATTGATTCATGATGGATTTCAGACTACATGTAGATATCTTCAGTCTTTCTATCCACATCATTTAAATGAACATTATCCATGCAGCTTGAAATCCATCCAATAAGAGAAGCAACCTTGTACAACCAATCTGATAAGGGCACAGTATATCCTAAGGGAAGGTTATGGCGGATGCAGGAAGATGCGCACTACACCCTACCATGCTCAAACCAATGGTTATCAACCTGCTCAGGACTTTACCCCATATTCCAGATGTGGCCTTACAAGTGATTTATAGAGGGTTAACAATACGTTGGGATCACCGGATCTAATCTCCCTTTTTATACACCCTAAAATCTTGTTTGCTTTAGAATAAACAATAACATCATAAAGGTATAAGATGACGCCATTATTAGCGTCACCATACCGCTACTCTGCCTTCTAAAACGGTCTCTGCTCAAAACCAAACATGATGCATTGCAGGCGGAGCGCGATGAGTTGCAGCAAGAAACAGTAGTGGGTGTGGGTGATAACACACAGCCCAGCCTCGTCTCATCACAACGTGCAGTGGAGGACTATGACGAGGAGGAGGATGAAGACATGGAGCAAATCTCCGGCCAAATTGAGGATATGACATGCACACCAGTCATATCCTCGGTTCAGCGTGGCTGGCCAGAGGACAGGGTAGATGAGGAGGAGGAGGAGGAGGAGGAGGACAGCATGTTCAGTCAACGTGTTGGTCAGGCTACTGAAGTCCTGGCTGTTAAGAGTCTGGCGCACATGGCTGACTTTATGGTAAGCTGCCTGTCTCGTGACCCTCGCTTTAAGAACATCTTGGCCGACAATCATTACTGGTTGGTAACACTGTTAGACCCACGCTACAAGGAGAACTTTATGTCTCTTATTCCCGAGGCGGAGAGGTCAACCAAAATGCAGCAGTTCCGGAAGGCCATAGTCACGGAAGTAGGCAAAGCATTCCCCTCACAAAACGCTAGCGGCATAGGTCAGGAATCAGTGGACAACCAAGGCGTACAGCCGAGAGAGGCACAAGTCCAATCCGCCAGAGGTAGGGGAACAGTCTTTAAGATGTGGGACAGTTTTCTCAGCCCCTCACGTACCACAGCCCCTGAGGTGCGGGGTAGTGCCACAAGAAATCCTAAGTTTGCCCAGATGCTCAAGGAGTACCTTGCAGATCGAACAACTGTACTCCGACATTCCTCTGTGCCTTACAATTATTGGGTATCCAAGGTGGACATGTGGCATGAATTGGCTCTCTACGCCTTGGAAGTCCTGGCCTGCCCTGCCGCTAGCGTTTTGTCAGAGCGTGTTTTTAGTGCCGCAGGTGGAATCATTACAGATAAACGCACCCGCCTGTCAACTGAAAATGCTGACAGGCTGACTCTGATCAAGATGAACAAGGGTTGGATTGGGCCAGACTTCACCACACCACCAGCAAATGAGAGCGGAATTTAAAGTTTGTAACGGGAATTTGCCATGTACCTCCAGTCACCCATGGGTACACACTTCTGGACTTTGGATAATCGCTGGACTGCTCCTCCTTCTCCTCATGCGCCACCATGATGACCGTTACAAGAGTTAGGCCTTTGTTTCAGGTATACCCCCAGTGGTAAATTTTTTCGCCCATTCTTTGCAGAATGGACATTACAACGACAGGAGACCTGCTCCTTTGCAATGGGAACAATGTTTTGAGGCCCTCATGCACGTCTCTATGCAGGGACAACGTGGAGCCTCCCAATTTTTGGCTGCCCTGCCAAAGGGCTATACTATAATACACCCACTTCCTGACAATGGACACTTAATGTTTTGAGGCCCTCATGCACGTCTCTATCCAGGGACAACGTGGAGCCTCCCAATTTTTGGCTGCCCTGCCAAAGGGCTATACTACAAAAGACCCACTTCCTGACAATGGACACTTAATGTTTTGAGGCCCTCATGCACGTCTCTATCCAGGGACAACGTGGAGCCTCCCAATTTTTGGCTGCCCTGCCTAAGGGCTATACTATAATACACCCACTTCCTGACAATGGACACTTAATGTTTTGAGGCCCTCATGCACGTCTCTATCCAGGGACAACGTGGAGCCTCCCAATTTTTGGCTGCCCTGCCAAAGGGCTATACTACAAAAGACCCACTTCCTGACAATGGACACTTAATGTTTTGAGGCCCTCATGCACGTCTCTATCCAGGGACAACGTGGAGCCTCCCAATTTTTGGCTGCCCTGCCTAAGGGCTATACTATAATACACCCACTTCCTGACAATGGACACTTAATGTTTTGAGGCCCTCATGCACGTCTCTATCCAGGGACAACGTGGAGCCTCCCAATTTTTGGCTGCCCTGCCAAAGGGCTATACTATAATACACCCACTTCCTGACAATGGACACTTAATGTTTTGAGGCCCTCATGCACGTCTCTATCCAGGGACAACGTGGAGCCTCCCAATTTTTGGCTGCCCTGCCAAAGGGCTATACTACAAAAGACCCACTTCCTTCCAATGGGCACTTCAGGTTTACAGGCCCTCATGCACGTCTCTATCCAGGGACAACGTGGAGCCTCCCAATTTTTGGCTGCCCTGCCTAAGGGCTATACTATAATACACCCACTTCCTGACAATGGACACTTAATGTTTTGAGGCCCTCATGCATGTCTCTATCCAGGGACAACGTGGAGCCTCCCAATTTTTGGCTGCCCTGCCAAAGGGCTATACTACAAAAGACCCACTTCCTTCCAATGGGCACTTCAGGTTTACAGGCCCTCATGCACGTCTCTATCCAGGGACAACGTGGAGCCTCCCAATTTTTGGCTGCCCTGCCAAAGGGCTATACTACAAAAGACCCACTTCCTTCCAATGGGCACTTCAGGTTTACAGGCCCTCATGCACGTCTCTATCCAGGGACAACGTGGAGCCTCCCAATTTTTGGCTGCCCTGCCTAAGGGCTATACTATAATACACCCACTTCCTGACACTGGACACTTAATGTTTTGAGGCCCTCATGCACGTCTCTATCCAGGGACAACGTGGAGCCTCCCAATTTTTGGCTGCCCTGCCTAAGGGCTATACTACAATAGACCCACTTCCTTACAATGGGCACTTCAGGTTTACAGGCCATCATGCACGTCTGTATGCAGGGGCATTGGTGAACCTCACAATTTTGGACTGCCCTGGCAAAGGAAAATACTACAAAGACTCAGTTCCTCAAAATGGGCACATTAGACTCAGAGGCCTTTATGTACGTCTCTTCTCAGGGACATCGGAGTGCCACACAATGTTTTACGTAAAATCTTTCATATATTGATCTCAAAAAGTAACATACATTAGCTCTATCTCACTATTGGGTATGTGCCCTTAACATTTCCGCTATGAAAAATCATTTTGGTGTCATTTTGGAAGGTTTTCTGGTGAGTCCGTAAAAATGGCGTAAAACGTGGACAAAATTATTCACAGCTGTGACTTTTGAGTGATAAATGCTTCAAGGGGTCTTCCCCATGCTGTTGCCATGTCATTTGAGCACTCTTCGGAGACTTTTGTGCCATTTTTAGGGTTTCTACATGCTGCCGGTGGTCATTTCACAAAAATACTCGGGTCTCCCATAGGATAACATTGGGCTCGGTGCTCGGGCCGAGTACACGAGTATCTTGGGAGGCTCGGCCCGAGCTTCGAGCACCCGAGCTTTTTAGTACTCGCTCATCACTACTAATAAACCTAAAAAATAAAAATAAATTGAATAAAAATCATGAATGTTGTGTTATAACAGGAAATTCGGTGTAAGAATGAATATCCGGGATGAGAGTTCAGCGAATGAGTTATAGAAATTGTTACAAAAAGGAGTGTGTACGGTTTATGCGTAAATTTTCAGAATGCGTACATGAAAATTATATGTATGTGAGAATGTCCCCCATGCTTTGTAAAAAGTTATTTATGAAAATGTAAATAAAATATATAAAAATGCCTAATTATTTATAATTTATGAGAAAGATATATATGTATGGAAGAATGTTATAAGGTGTCCAAGAACCATAAAGAAAAAGGGTGCATATATAATGTTAGAGGTCTAGAGTTCCACCAGGCTATATCACCCCTAAAGAAATAGAAAGAAGACCTTACTACCTGTGTACCCCAAAAAAAGCTATATTTCTTAGCCAGGATTATGGTGGAGATATGCACAAGTGAAATAAGAATATAAAGTAATACAATAAGATTATAAAACCAATATGTGTGCATTCATGCACCACCCGGTACGCTACCCTTGCCAAATTGTTCACTCTAGATCCCCACACGATCCATGAAGCCGTTCCCCCGGTCACACCGCCTGCTGCCGGTTCCCACTCATCCCTGGGGGAGTTAGGCGAGTGGTATCGAGAGCTACATGTCGGCACTGATGATACCCCCATACACCACAAGGAAGGGGTATACCGGGTGGTACAGGAGTATGAGCGGGTTTTTAGCAAGCACCCTCTAGATTTTGGGCAGATTAAAGGGGTTCAACACCACATCCCTACCGGTACACACTCCCCTATTAAAGAGAGATACAGGCCTATTCCCCCTGCGCACTACCAATGCGCCAAAGACATGTTGAGGAACATGAAGGAGGCAGAGGTTATTAGGGACAGCTGTAGTCCCTGGGCCGCTCCGTTGGTGCTGGTTAAGAAGAAGGATGGCACCATGCGGATGTGAGTGGATTACCGGAAGATTAACCAGATAACGCATAAGGATGCTTACCCTCTGCCCCGCATCAAAGAGTCCCTGGCCTCGCTGAGAACCGCTAACTACTTCTCCACCCTTGACCTCACCAGCGGGTACTGGCAGGTGGCCGTGGCACCGGAGGACCGAGAGAAGACTGCCTATGGGACCGTTTTGCTGTACTTGGATGATGTGATTGTGTACTCACAGACGTATGAAGCCCACCTGGAGCACCTAGCCGAGGTGTTCGCGTCCCTTGCCAAGTATGGGATGAAGTTGAAGCCCTCAAAGTGTCATCTGCTGAAACCCAGAGTGCAGTACCTAGGACATGTGGTTGGTGCGGAAGGTGTCGCCCCCAACCCCGGCCATTCACTGAGAAGGTGCACGTCTACCAACAACGGGTGAACCTGGATCCGCTGCCCCGACAGGACTGGCAGGAAGCTCAGGACCAGGCACCTGCTGTCCGCCTGGTCAAGACTCTAGTGGAACAGGGTTCTGCTGGGATAGACCCTGCTGCCCCTGCCGAAGCCCAACGTCTGTGGCAAGAACGGACCCGGCTATACCTACACCAGGGGAAGTTGTATCGCGAGCTGATTAATCCAAAGACTCACGAGAAGATCCGCCAGCTGGTGATTCCCCAGGCTAAAGTGCCCACCGTCCTGCAAGCATACCATGATGGTGCAGTGCACTTCGGGTGGAAGAAGCTAGAGATGTTGTTAAGAGAGCGGTTCTATTGGAGTGGAATGCGGGAATCTGTGGAGGCCTGGTGCCGAGAATGTGGCCCTTGCGCATTGAGAAGGAAGGACGAGGCCAGCCAGAAGGCACCCCTACACCCGATCATTACACACCAACCGCTGGAGCTGGTTGCCCTTGACCATGTAAAGCTCACCCCCAGCCGAAGTGGGTACACCTACGCTCTGACCATCGTAGACCACTACTCGAGGTTCCTGGTGGTTGTCCCAGTTAAGGACTTAACCGGCCGCACCGCTGCTAAGGCTTTCCAGGCTTATTTCTGTTGACCGCATTGGTACCCGGAGAGGGTGCTTACCGACCAGGGTCCGGCCTTTGAAGCAGAGGTATTCCAGGAATTCTGCCAGTTGTACGGCTGCAAGAAAATCCGGACCACGCCTTACCACGCCCAAACCAATGGCATTTGTGAAAAGATGAACCACTTGGTCCTGGGCCTCCTCAAGACGTTACCACTGGAAGAGCGGAACCTGTGGCTGGAGAAGCTACCTGACCTGGTCGATATGTACAACAACATCCCTTCCAGCTCTACGAAATGCACTCCAGCATACCTGATGAGAGCTCTTCCCGGCCGGCAACCAGTGGATCTGGAAATGGGCTTGGAAGCTTCAGAAGCACTCCTGTCGACAGCTGAATGGGACACTCGGCGGAGGACACAGTACCGACAGGTCCAGGAGTATGTTGAAAAGAACTTGTGCCGGAGTCGGGGACAACAGGAGCAGTGCTTCAACAAGAAGGCGCCTGCCGGTTCCTTCCAACCTGGGGATGTAGTGCTGAAACGGAAAAGAAGGGCCCACAAGCTGGATGATCAATGGGAAAAAACCCCGTATGTAGTCCAGCCCACAGGATGGGAGAATGGGAAGGCCTACCAGATCAGCCGTGACCAGGGGGGGACTTTGGCCACGGTTTCCCGAGACCACCTGAAGAAGTGCCCACCAGCATTGAGAGTAGCGGATGAGGC
This sequence comes from Anomaloglossus baeobatrachus, assembly GCF_048569485.1. NCBI lineage: Eukaryota > Metazoa > Chordata > Amphibia > Anura > Aromobatidae > Anomaloglossus > Anomaloglossus baeobatrachus. Next base: position 322,383 of record NW_027441966.1, on the reverse strand, counting down.
TCCAGTTCCCAGTCCAGTGGAGAAGGAAAAAGAGGTAATCCACACCATGATGGGTGATTTTCCAGCAGACTGGCCTACACAGAACGGTGCGGTGATCCTTCCAGTGATACTGTTCCCACAACCCGTGGATGAAGAAATGATGGAAACGGTTAACCGCGAGCCAGTGCCCAGGGATGTACCTGTACCCAGCTCCCCTACGCCTCCGCCTGCCCCACATGATAGCAGGGAGGAGGAACTGACTGTTCCCTCTGCCCCACTGCCTGTCACCACTGACACCGGACCCCGAAGGTCCACTCGCTCCAACCTAGGTAGACCCCCACTTAGGTACAGGGAAACTACTCTTTAAAAGGGGGGGGCTTTATGTGTTGAGTGTACCAGTTTGAAAGTTTTAAATGATAAGTAAAGATGATCAACCTCTATAAATCACTTGTAAGGCTACATCTGGAATATGGGAACCAGTTTTGGGCTCCACATTTTAAAAAGGACATTCAGAAGTTAGAGTCAGTTCAAAGGTGGGCAACTAGACTACTACAAGGAATGGAAGGCCTCCCATATGATGACAAGTTGAAAAAGTTATTAAGTGATTATTGGCTGCAATGGGGCTTTCTGGCTGGTGCCAGCCTCTCTTCTTAGCACACAGGAACCACAATCCCTACACCATGCTTCAATGGATTCTCTCATCCCAGCCCAGTAAAACTACATATTTTACACAGTCATAAGCAGCCCATGGGCATTCACCTGCATTCAAACCAATAACAGCTCATAGACCAGACAATCCATCTACCACTGGACCAAAGACAGGAAGTTAAATCCACTGCCTGCGGTAACCAACTTAATCCTATAGGCTACTCACACAACAAACCCAACAGAAAGGAAAAAAACATGGCTTCGATTATCCATCCAATGAAAACGCATAACCATTGTGAGCCATTGGACAATGCAATTGGACACATGGTGACATGGTGCACGGCCCAATGAATCAAGTCTTTACTTCATATTCACGGTTTAAGCCCTTGGGTTCTAATGTGCCCAGAGTACATATCCAGAAAGATTCTCTTTCTTTGAGCTAAACACAAGTCAACAATACATTGTAAGCAGATTCTATTACCAGTCCCACACCATTTTGTGACGCATAATCACACAGTGATCCAATTAAGATTCCAAGTCATCGAACATGTCCAAGCCATACGCAGAGGAGGCAATAGAATTAGGAAGCTCAAAGAAAGGGAATCTTTCTGGATATATACTCTGGGCACATTGGAACCCAAAGGCTTAAACCATGAATATGAAGTACAGACTTGATTCATTGGGCCATGCATGGACATAATGGACATAATTCTAATAGGCAGGACAGGTAATAAGGAGCACAAGGGATATGCTAAAATGTGTTGTGTGACAAGACAGACACAGGAAAGGAGATGATAACAGGTGTAGGGACCAACAAGGTGAGACAAGGGGTATCAGGATAGGGTCAAGTAGGTATGAATGTAGTAATGGGGCAGGCATAGAGAATTGTATGCGAATGTGAATTACAATAAGTCACTAAGGAAAGGAATATGTGAGTGTGTGCCTAATGTAAACTAATATTGTACTGGCAAAATTATAGATGGAAAGGGAGAAGGGGAGAGGGGAGAGAGGAGGCTGTAATTGACTACAAGGGTATGAGTTATGAGTGATCATAGGGATAGTGCTACATAAGTGGAAATACCTATGGAGGACCGGATGTGTAAGCGCATACCTTATACAAACCTATAGAGTGCTGATGGGTGAGAGTGTGATGTTAGATATAAGACATCCTATAGTGAATAGTGAGCCGTAATCAAGTGCAACAGGGATATTTCACGTGACTATGGGAACCTGGAAGGTAAAGAAAGGGGAGAAAAAACTGTTAGACAAGGTAATCAGACAAACATGACAAATAAAAAACAAGGAAGAATGGAACTCCATACATACTGGAACCATATATAGTGTGAACACGAAAAAGAACCGGGCGTTAGAAAAAATGTGCACGGCCCAATGAATCAAGTCGGTTCTTCATATTCATGGTTTAAGCCCTTGGGTTCCAACGTGCCCAGAGTATATATCCAGAAAGATTCCCTTTCTTTGAGCTTCCTAATTCTATCGCCTCCTCTGCGTATGGCTGGGACATGTTCGATGACTTGGAATCTTAATTGGGCCACTGTGCGATTATGCGTCACAAAATGGTGTGGGACTGGTAATAGAATCTGCTTACAACGTATTGTTGACTTGTGCTTAGCACAAAGAAAGGGAATCTTTCTGGATATGTACTCTGGACACATTAGAACCCAAGGGCTTAAACCGTGAATATGAAGTACAGACTTGATTCATTGGGCCGTGCACCATGTCACCATGTGTGCAATTGCATTGTCCAATGGCTCACAATGGTTATGCGTTTTCATTGGATGGATAATCGAAGCCATGTTTTTTTCCTTTCTCTTGGGTTTGTTGTGTGAGTAGACTATAGGATTAAGTTAGTTACCGCAGGCAGTGGATTTAGCTTCCTGTCTTTGGTCCAGTGGTAGATTGATTGTTTGGTCTATGAGCTGTTATGGGTTTTAATCCAGGTGAATGCCCATGGGCTGCTTATAACTGTGTGAAATATGTAGTTTTACTGGGCTGGGATGAGAGAATCCATCGAAGCATGGTGTAGGGATTGTGGTTCCTGTGTGCTAAGAAGAAAGGCTGGCACCAGCCAGAAAGCCCCATTACAGCCAATAATCAACCGCTAGCCGCTGGAACTCGTTGCTCTAGATCATGTCAAACTCACACCAAGCAGGAATAGATACATTAGCCCACCATCCCACCCAAAGAGCAACTTCTGCTGCGCAGCTGGCTTTCTAGGCAGCAGCGCTATCGTGATGTCAGCGGGGGACATTGTGACAAGCCAGTGTTCCGTCACTTCATGTTGTGCACTGTTCAAACGGAAAATACATCAACAGGCAGACTACAGAAAAGCTTACTAACAAAGGTTAGAGAGGGGCTTTCTCAGAGGGCTTTTTACAGTTTGTCTATTCCCAATTAGCCGTTTAAGTATGCTTAATGAAAGTACTAATTCTTTCATAGGCCGCCCATTCTTAGTATTTGACGTTCCTTATATTGCGGTATCAGGCTTCGCAGCAGGTTGCAAAACATTCATCACCCATGACTGTCCCCAATTGGGCTCAGAAGCTAAATGTCTATCATGACCTCTCTTTTTGAAAGTCCAAGAGCAAGCAAACTCTTCCTCCAGGAGAGGGAGCCAACAGATCACTAAAGACATCATCATTGCTCAAAGAAAACACCGAAAAACAATGGAAGCTTTAATTGGAGTGGAATCTGATAGACAGCACCTGATGCCAAGTCTGCATCTTCTAACACCTGCAGTCACTGCAGCAGCTGAATCCAATGTGTCCAAAAGGGATCTATTCTATTCAATTGCAAATGATCTAGATAAGACTGAGAATAAGATACTGCACGGGACATAGCAGAGTTGGTCAAGTTGAGTGGAGATGAGTTTGCTATTTGGCACAGCTTTTGCATCAATAAAGCAAGTAAAAGGTGTGAAAGATAAAAAAAAAGGGTGAAAGTGTGAAAAGTGAATTGGCCAAATTGAGGTGCATATAAAGTTTTTGCTTTCTTTCAATTCACTAATGGGGCTCATTTGAATCAGGTGAATTGAGTTCTGCTTTTGGAAACTGGGTTAAGAAGGGGTGCACCGGTCCTGGAGGTACTGCAATACCAGGTCAATGCGTGGAGTGGACAGAGCAAGATTTTTTCCATCTCCTTGTTCTAAAAATCCATTTAATATATGGTCCCCAGAGAGGGGACGTATCAGATATTAAACTGATAAGAACAGATTTAATTTTTTTTTTTTTCTGTTTATCAGTAGGACTTCAAAATAACAAAGGTGATCGCCTCCCGTTGCCTGGGAACCGTCCAGGCACAAGAGGGCTATGTGTCACCAGAAGGCGCACACACTTCCTCAAGGCCGGCAGACGTGCAATCCCAGGCACCTTCCAGTACCGACCAAGGTAGCGTCCTCCGAAACTACACTTGATCTTAGCCAAAAGGCCGAGAAGCTATAACCCGAATTGGTTACGGCCTTGAGTGGCACCCTGGCCTATACCGGACACATCTTAGGGAGAGGGAGACAAACCCACGCCTACAGAAGACATTTTGTCACCCAAGCCAACCCTTGAAAAGGCTGTTTTGCAGAGCAAAAACAAGAAGAATGATGCTTTTTGCAGCCGCCGCCCACTGCAATTAATCTGAATAACTCCTCCTCCTCCAAGCACCTCCCCTCCCCCTTGCAGTCTTTCCAATTCATGATACAAAAAGACGGACGGACAGGACAGGACAGGACAGGCTGCCTGACTTTCCGTCACTGCCACCCTTTGCCATCCTTGCCCGTAGAAAGCCCTTTCATCATCCCCAAACCCTAATCTTTTCCCTTCCCTTCCCAGCTGCGTCTCACTCCCTTTCATTAGGAAGTGAGCGCAGCCTTTTCTCCGTTCTGCACATGCGCGACGTTAAACACAAATGCGCAGGCGTGCGTTCCATTAGCCTCACTGCATTCCACTCCCATACAGGAAGTGGGCGCAGCTATTACTACGGTCGCACATAAAAGAACCCACGGCCACCACTGCACACAGCTGACTCCACCACAGGACACCCACTTCTACACCAACGCAGGTAAGACAGGATCGGCACCTCTATGCTCCCGTTACAATCAGGCTCAGTCACCATGTGATAACGCTCTCAACTCTTTAGTTGCAGGCTCCCCTTGCTTCACCTCCACTGGCTGTGCTGCCATTTCCTCTCCCACCTGGAAGGTATACTTTATTCCACTATTTTCCTGTTTCTCTCTTCCCCCTTTTCCCATAACCTACTTTTATCTGCATTTGTGGGGTATCTATATGCTATTTACATCATAGTTTTATTCATTAATATGGAAGGGAAGAGTGCCCATGAGAGTGTTGAACTGCGGAGAGCAAGAGATTAAGCTGCTCCGATTTGCCACCATTGATAAGCTGTTCTCAGTAGATACACATGCTATCCAAACAGCAGCATCCACCATTGCTTCAGCCCACCCATTCAGTGACAGCTCACCAAGTCAGCCAGAGGAGTGGTGTAAGGAATTACACGTAGGCACTGACTCCACACCTTCACATCACAAGAAGGGGGTCTACAGGCTAGTGCAAGAATACGAGCAAGTCTTCAGCAAACATCCGCTAGACTTTTGAAGAATAAAAGGGGTCAAACACTACATCCCCACAAGTGCACACCCACCCATCAAAGAGAGATATAAGCCAAAACTACCTGCACATTACCAGTGTACCAAGGACATGTTGAGCAACATGAAGGAGGCTGGGGTTATCCGTGACAGTTGTAGCCTCTGGGCAGCTCCGTTGGTCCTGTTAAAGAAGAAGGACAGCACCACTCCCCTGTATTGAGGAATAGCAAGCTGCATTGAGAACTGCAAATTATTTTTCTACCCTTGATCTCACTAGTCGCTATTGGCAAGTGTCCGTTGCTGAGGCAGACCGGGAGAAGACCGCCTTTGCCACCCCGATGGGTCTCTGCGAGTTCAAAAGCATGCCCTTCGAGCTGTGCAATTTGCCAGGAACCTTCCAGAGGCTGATGGAATGCTGCTTGGGACACCGAAACTTTGAAACGGTACTGCTATACCTTTATGATGTTATTGTTTATTCTAAAGCAAACAAGATTTTAGGGTGTATAAAAAGGGAGATTAGATCCGGTGATCCCAACGTATTGTTAACCCTCTATAAATCACTTGTAAGGCCACATCTGGAATATGGGGTAAAGTCCTGAGCAGGTTGATAACCATTGGTTTGAGCATGGTAGGGTGTAGTGCGCATCTTCCTGCATCGGTAAAAGCTGCAGAAGTCCTTGAAGATTTCCGCTTCAAAGGCAGTGCCTTGATCTGTGAGGACTCTCTCTGAGTAGCCATGAGGTCTGCATAAGTGTGCTTGGAAGACCTTCGCTGCAGTATGGGCCATTAGATCTTTGACTTGTACCACAACCATAAATCTCGAGTAGTTGTCTACCATCGTAAGTGCATACGTGAGCTCGCCTCGATATTCTGCAACAAAACTCCCTTTTTCGATTTCAGTTTCAGCAAACACTCCTCTTCCTGTAGAAAATATTTATCATTACCTAAGACAGTCATTCTAATGCATGACAATATTAAGGCAATTTAGTTAAAACTTGTTTTAACTCACCTTTAAGGGGATTGATGTATTTCATGGTCAATCCAGGTTTGTCAGTGATGGCACTGACATAATGTATGGCGTCTTTTTCGGGCGTTATCCTTTGCCTTTTCATTGTGAAAATCCAGTTGCCTATATCAAAGCAAATTCTACTACTTGTAAAGTATGCAGAAAATGAAATGTAGAACATATAACATCAACTGCTTAGGAACGCATCATAGGTTAGTACTTAAAAGGATATTGTCATGTTCTAGTCATAATGCAAGCTGGACATTTTTCATGTTACCCTGTAATCGCCGGCCTGTTCTAATGCTCACAAGCCAAGATATAGGCTCAGCTGCTAAGGCTTCCCTCTGCCTTCTGAATGAAACTTGAATATGTCTGGCTCACTGTGTATATAGCAGGTGCTCAGAAAAAATAAGAGTCAATTCAATAGAAATAGCTCTGGCACACTATAGTGATCAATAACGTAAGAAAAGAACTCTTGGAATGCTGAAAATTCTTTATTTGTGCAAAAGGATAATTCATCCAACGTTTCGACCTTGTTTTTAGGTCTTTATCAAGGATAAAGTTATCTAAGATCATAAAGGGTTACAAAACCATATAAACACGTAATTAGTACATAGTACAACATAACAGTACAATATATTGCTACTTGAGAGTACAATGGGTCAAATGACCATGATGCACATACAAAAAATTTTTCCAAAGCCATAGTGAAAACATTTGTACTGAGGAAAGAAAATTTCCACATGACCTATCTGGAGAAACATTCTGGATCAAACAACCAAAAATAGTCAAGCAGGTAAATACACACCTATATGGATAACAGGATGATATGTGTTCAATTGTATAGCGTCATTGCCATTAAGGTACAAATGGAAAACTTGCAATCCTATATAGTGAAGGAAATGAACACATATCATATCAAAGAACACAGGAACATGGGTGTGAGAAAAACCTCAATGTTTATACTTTGTTCTTTATAATGGTGTGAACATGTATATGTCTCAGTACCTTATGCACTTGAGAATTCTAGTGAGTAGATGATGAAAGCCTATTTCAGAACTGGAATCGGTAAATAATTGTAGGTGGAATCTAAATGAAAAGATGGTACAAGTGTTATCATGACACGTGGGCTATAACACAATGGACCGTGTGACAAAGAAGAAAGGAGAGAAAGAAGAGGAAGAAAATGCAACTACCTGTAACATTACGTGATAGTCACTGGTAAGTATCACTTGACAATTCAAGTGAAAAAGGATTCCTTTATTAAAGGGTTCTCAGTCGCCTCAGGATCATGAAATACTAGGGTAAATGATATGAGAATGGGTAAGAAGCACCACTAAAGGAAATATGAGATGCAGGACATATATCTATAAACCCCTGAACTACATGATAGAAATAAAAAGAAGAAAAAAGAAAAAAAAGAAGAAAGAAGAAGAACACATAGAATGCGGAAAGAGAATGGGTACAACTACCTGAGTTACTGCAGGGAGGCCCCTGGTTGGTATTGTGAGGGTTAGTGGAATTCCTTCACTGAAGGGTTCTCAGTTGCCTCAGGTTCGTGAAAAATGCTATAGACAAATAATGCCCGGAGAAAAGGGGTTCATATACAGCGAATAATGGTAATACAAGGTACATGTGTCACATGTAATAGTATATATATATATATTGTACTAAGCTCTACACCAGAAATAGAAAGTAGTCCCTCTGCCTTCTGTCTAGGTGCCCTGAGTTATGTCCTGTAAACTGTCACAGCGACCCAGACACACATGTGTAGTAGGGGAATATCCCTGCTGAGATGCCAGTGCTAGAGCACTCGTTTGCTGTGGAGTTGAACGCTATGTGAGCAGTTCTTACCTTCAATGAGCAGAAGTCTCTTTTTTCAGATTTCAATATCTCTGTGGGTATCTGGCAGAAATATGGAATACTCTTTACTGCTAAGACCCTGTACACCACTCCCACTAAAGGGGGCTTTACACGCTGCGACATCGCTAATGCGGAGTCGTTGGGGTCACGGAATTTGTGACGCACATCCGGCCGCATTAGCGATGTTGCTGCGTGTGACACCGATGAGCGATTTTGCATCGTTGCAAAAACGTGCAAAATCGCTCATCGGTGACATGGGTCTCCATTCTCGATTATCGTTACTGCAGCAGTAACGATGTAGTTCGTCGCTCCTGCGGCAGCACACATCGCTCCGTGTGACACCGCAGAAACGAGGAACCTCTCCTTACCTGCCTCCCAGCCGCTATGAGGAAGGAAGGAGGTGGGCGGGATGTTCCGGCCACTCATCTCCGCCCCTTCGCTGCTATTGGGCGGTCGCTCAGTGACGTCGCTGTGACGCCGCACGGACCGCCCCCTTAGAAAGGAGGCGGTTCGCCGGTCACAGCGACGTCGCCGGGCAGGTAAGTATGTGTGACGGGTCTGGTCGGTGTTGTGCAGCATGGGCAGCGATTTGCCCGTGTCGCGCAACAGATGGGGGCGGGTATCCACACTAGCGATATCGGGACCGATATCGCAGTGTGTAAAGTAGCCTTTAATAAACTGTGTAAAGGATTTTAAGTAAAAATCCACAATAAACCAGCGCTAGATGGGTTTTTATAATTTTATTAATAGACCACAAATAAAAAAATTTTTGCTATCCTTGTTTCAAGACAGAGTATTTGATAATATACAATACACTGATTATTACTAAAACCAAGGACCACATAAAACAAGGACCACATAAAATAAAAAATGAAAGTAATGAGAATAAAATTCTTTTGTATAACCAATTAACTTCGAGGTGATACAATATTCACATTGATTTAGTTTTACCAGTCTAATGTAATGCCCCGGCCGGTGGCATATATTTTGTTTGGTTAATAATTTAGACTTATACAATGAAAGATGTACTATACCACCCCTGGCTAACTTACAAGTTTTAAGTTGTACAATATAAGTTTGCGACGTTATATTCGCCCCCAGGGCCTGGGGGAATAAACCTCACAACAACTTGACCGCAAAAAACACCCCGGATTTCTCCGTTGATTAGGCTGGAACCGCTATGTACAGGATTGACCTGTTAGACTTCCAGAGCGGACGTTTTGAGGCCAGTGGCCGCGACTAGTGCTGGCTCTGGGGGAGATGTATGGTTACCGACATCCCTCTTTACAGAGCCTTTATAACACTTCACAAGGCCACAAACCAGCCGGTCCCGTATTCTCCCAAATGTACTTTCGAAATCAAGCAGTACGAAGCCACTGAAAGCACCAAGATGTTGGCTGCGGACAACAATAAGATCAGCGGTAACTACTCAGCCTCTCCAGCGGGCAGTCCAGACCGTATCCAGTGTCAGCTGACTGATTCCACACAGGAGGAAGTTGCTTGGCAGGTTAGCACCACACAAGGCTCCGATCCGCTTCCAAACGAGCAATGCAGAACCGCTGGAGGTACCAATGTATCCTGGTTGCAGACAAAGGAAATGTCAGCGGTAACCTCTCAACCTCTCCAGCAGGCAATCCGTACCGTGTCCAGTGGAAGCCGGTTGATTCCACACGAGGGAGAGATTACTTGGCAGGTTATCACCGCACAGGTGAGGTAGGCAAAAACAGAGTCCTGATCCGACGCGCGTTTCGGGGGCGTGTAACGGCCCCCTTCCTCAAGGATAACTCAGCTGTTGCCTAGAGCACTATTTATGCATACATTTAATTGGTTATAATTTGCATAAAATTAAACAATGTTTAAATTCAACCAACATTCAATGACCACTACATATATCAATTTGTGAAAGACCGTTCATAATAGCCATATAATATAATTATGTGCAAAGGTTTTTCTAAAGGTTTTTCTAAAAAGACCTATATATAGCCTTGCTTGTATCATCATATACTGGGAAGACAATGTGTATATATGCATATGCTTTTTTACAACAATAAATTTAACAAAAGGACATCATAAAGGTGTAATATAAATTTGCTATAATATGAAAAGCCCCTTATATCTACATCAACCTTGGGCAAGTGAAGCACCAATTTTAATATATATTATGCATATATACACATATATCTCCATGACAATCGCTTTTTTTTTTTTTTTTTTTTTTTCCTTCTCTCCGTATTATTATCAGTACCTATTACTCCTCTACCTATAAAAATATAAATTAATTAAAAGCAAACAGTTCTATATCATTATTGAGTCCATATGGTTTCAAGGTGTTCAATTCAAAAATCCATTGGCTTTCTGCTCGTGACATTTTTTTAATGAAATCGCCACCTCTCCAATCCTTAGTTATTTTTTGTACGCCCCATACTTGGGATCCTTTAAAGGACCCTCCATGTTTTAACACATAATGTCTGGATAGGGGGTGCTTAGTACATTTATTTTTAACACTTCTAATCTGCTCACCCACCCTTTTCCATAGGGGTCTAATAGTTCTCCCAATGTATTTTTTCTGACAGGGACATTGAATGCAATATACTACTCCCTTTGATTGACATGTAATAAATTCTCTAATCATGACTTCTGACTGCCCCTGTAAGAAGGATTTCCGTGAAATATTTTTTGTATTCTTACATACTATACAGCTTTTGCATGGAAAAAAACCTTTCAGGCCAAATAATCCTCCCTTATTAGGTGCTGTAAGATTACGTATGGTGGGTGCCACTAAATTGCCAATATTGTTTGCCTTCCTATATATGAATATAACGTCGCAAACTTATATTGTACAACTTAAAACTTGTAAGTTAGCCAGGGGTGGTATAGTACATCTTTCATTGTATAAGTCTAAATTATTAACCAAACAAAATATATGCCACCGGCCGGGGCATTACATTAGACTGGTAAAACTAAATCAATGTGAATATTGTATCACCTCGAAGTTAATTGGTTATACAAAAGAATTTTATTCTCATTACTTTCATTTTTTATTTTATGTGGTCCTTGTTTTATGTGGTCCTTGGTTTTAGTAATAATCAGTGTATTGTATATTATCAAATACTCTGTCTTGAAACAAGGATAGCAAAAAATTTTTTATTTGTGGTCTATTAATAAAATTATAAAAACCCATCTAGCGCTGGTTTATTGTGGATTTTTACTTAAAATCCTTTACACAGTTTATTAAAGGCTACTTTACACACTGCGATATCGGTCCCGATATCGCTAGTGTGGATACCCGCCCCCATCTGTTGCGCGACACGGGCAAATCGCTGCCCATGCTGCACAACACCGACCAGACCCGTCACACATACTTACCTGCCCGGCGACGTCGCTGTGACCGGCGAACCGCCTCCTTTCTAAGGGGGCGGTCCGTGCGGCGTCACAGCGACGTCACTGAGCGACCGCCCAATAGCAGCGGAGGGGCGGAGATGAGTGGCCGGAACATCCCGCCCACCTCCTTCCTTCCTCATAGCGGCTGGGAGGCAGGTAAGGAGAGGTTCCTCGTTTCTGCGGTGTCACACGGAGCGATGTGTGCTGCCGCAGGAGCGACGAACTACATCGTTACTGCTGCAGTAACGATAATCGAGAATGGAGACCCATGTCACCGATGAGCGATTTTGCACGTTTTTGCAGCGATGCAAAATCGCTCATCGGTGTCACACGCAGCAACATCGCTAATGCGGCCGGATGTGCGTCACAAATTCCGTGACCCCAACGACTCCGCATTAGCGATGTCGCAGCGTGTAAAGCCCCCTTTAGTGGGAGTGGTGTACAGGGTCTTAGCAGTAAAGAGTATTCCATATTTCTGCCAGATACCCACAGAGATATTGAAATCTGAAAAAAGAGACTTCTGCTCATTGAAGGTAAGAACTGCTCACATAGCGTTCAACTCCACAGCAAACGAGTGCTCTAGCACTGGCATCTCAGCAGGGATATTCCCCTACTACACATGTGTGTCTGGGTCCCTGTGACAGTTTACAGGACATAACTCAGGGCACCTAGACAGAAGGCAGAGGGACTACTTTCTATTTCTGGTGTAGAGCTTAGTACAATATATATATATATACTATTACATGTGACACATGTACCTTGTATTACCATTATTCGCTGTATATGAACCCCTTTTCTCCGGGCATTATTTGTCTATAGCATTTTTCACGAACCTGAGGCAACTGAGAACCCTTCAGTGAAGGAATTCCACTAACCCTCACAATACCAACCAGGGGCCTCCCTGCAGTAACTCAGGTAGTTGTACCCATTCTCTTTCCGCATTCTATGTGTTCTTCTTCTTTCTTCTTTTTTTTCTTTTTTCTTCTTTTTATTTCTATCATGTAGTTCAGGGGTTTATAGATATATGTCCTGCATCTCATATTTCCTTTAGTGGTGCTTCTTACCCATTCTCATATCATTTACCCTAGTATTTCATGATCCTGAGGCGACTGAGAACCCTTTAATAAAGGAATCCTTTTTTACTTGAATTGTCAAGTGATACTTACCAGTGACTATCACGTAATGTTACAGGTAGTTGCATTTTCTTCCTCTTCTTTCTCTCCTTTCTTCTTTGTCACACGGTCCATTGTGTTATAGCCCACGTGTCATGATAACACTTGTACCATCTTTTCATTTAGATTCCACCTACAATTATTTACCGATTCCAGTTCTGAAATAGGCTTTCATGATCTACTCACTAGAATTCTCAAGTGCATAAGGTACTGAGACATATACATGTTCACACCATTATAAAGAACAAAGTATAAACATTGAGGTTTTTCTCACACCCATGTTCCTGTGTTCTTTGATATGATATGTGTTCATTTCCTTCACTATATAGGATTGCAAGTTTTCCATTTGTACCTTAATGGCAATGACGCTATACAATTGAACACATATCATCCTGTTATCCATATAGGTGTGTATTTACCTGCTTGACTATTTTTGGTTGTTTGATCCAGAATGTTTCTCCAGATAGGTCATGTGGAAATTTTCTTTCCTCAGTACAAATGTTTTCACTATGGCTTTGGAAAAATTTTTTGTATGTGCATCATGGTCATTTGACCCATTGTACTCTCAAGTAGCAATATATTGTACTGTTATGTTGTACTATGTACTAATTACGTGTTTATATGGTTTTGTAACCCTTTATGATCTTAGATAACTTTATCCTTGATAAAGACCTAAAAACAAGGTCGAAACGTTGGATGAATTATCCTTTTGCACAAATAAAGAATTTTCAGCATTCCAAGAGTTCTTTTCTTACGTTATTGATCACTATAGTGTGCCAGAGCTATTTCTATTGAATTGACTCTTATTTTTTCTGAGCACCTGCTATATACACAGTGAGCCAGACATATTCAAGTTTCATTCAGAAGGCAGAGGGAAGCCTTAGCAGCTGAGCCTATATCTTGGCTTGTGAGCATTAGAACAGGCCGGCGATTACAGGGTAACATGAAAAATGTCCAGCTTGCATTATGACTAGAACATGACAATATCCTTTTAAGTACTAACCTATGATGCGTTCCTAAGCAGTTGATGTTATATGTTCTACATTTCATTTTCTGCATACTTTACAAGTAGTAGAATTTGCTTTGATATAGGCAACTGGATTTTCACAATGAAAAGGCAAAGGATAACGCCCGAAAAAGACGCCATACATTATGTCAGTGCCATCACTGACAAACCTGGATTGACCATGAAATACATCAATCCCCTTAAAGGTGAGTTAAAACAAGTTTTAACTAAATTGCCTTAATATTGTCATGCATTAGAATGACTGTCTTAGGTAATGATAAATATTTTCTACAGGAAGAGGAGTGTTTGCTGAAACTGAAATCGAAAAAGGGAGTTTTGTTGCAGAATATCGAGGCGAGCTCACGTATGCACTTACGATGGTAGACAACTACTCGAGATTTATGGTTGTGGTACAAGTCAAAGATCTAATGGCCCATACTGCAGCGAAGGTCTTCCAAGCACACTTATGCAGACCTCATGGCTACTCAGAGAGAGTCCTCACAGATCAAGGCACAGCCTTTGAAGCGGAAATCTTCAAGGACTTCTGCAGCTTTTACCGATGCAGGAAGATGCGCACTACACCCTACCATGCTCAAACCAATGGTTATCAACCTGCTCAGGACTTTACCCCATATTCCAGATGTGGCCTTACAAGTGATTTATAGAGGGGTAACAATACGTTGGGATCACCGGATCTAATCTCCCTTTTTATACACCCTAAAATCTTGTTTGCTTTAGAATAAACAATAACATCATAAAGGTATAGCAGTACCGTTTCAAAGTTTCGGTGTCCCAAGCAGCATTCCATCAGCCTCTGGAAGGTTCCTGGCAAATTGCACAGCTCGAAGGGCATGCTTTTGAACTCGCAGAGACCCATCGGGGTGGCAAAGGCGGTCTTCTCCCGGTCTGCCTCAGCAACGGACACTTGCCAATAGCGACTAGTGAGATCAAGGGTAGAAAAATAATTTGCAGTTCTCAATGCAGCTAGCTATTCCTCAATACAGGGGAGTGGTGCTGTCCTTCTTCTTTAACAGGACCAACGGAGCTGCCCAGAGGCTACAACTGTCACGGATAACCCCAGCCTCCTTCATGTTGCTCAACATGTCCTTGGTACACTGGAAATGTGCAGGTAGTTTTGGCTTATATCTCTCTTTGATGGGTGGGTGTGCACTTGTGGGGATGTAGTGTTTGACCCCTTTTATTCTTCAAAAGTCTAGCGGATGTTTGCTGAAGACTTGCTCGTATTCTTGCACTAGCCTGTAGACCCCCTTCTTGTGATGTGAAGGTGTGGAGTCAGTGCCTACGTGTAATTCCTTACACCACTCCTATGGCTGACTTGGTGAGCTGTCACTGAATGGGTGGGCTGAAGCAATGGTGGATGCTGCTGTTTGGATAGCATGTGTATCTACTGAGAACAGCTTATCAATGGTGGCAAATCGGAGCAGCTTAATTTCTTGCTCTCCGCAGTTCAACACTCTCATGGGCACTCTTCCCTTCCATATTAATGAATAAAACTATGATGTAAATAGCATATAGATACCCCACAAATGTAGATAAAAGTAGGTTATGGGAAAAGGGGGAAGAGAGAAACAGGAAAATAGTGGAATAAAGTATACCTTCCAGGTGGGAGAGGAAATGGCAGCACAGCCAGTGGAGGTGAAGCAAGGGGAGCCTGCAACTAAAGAGTTGAGAGCGTTATCACATGGTGACTGAGCCTGATTGTAACGGGAGCATAGAGGTGCCGATCCTGTCTTACCTGCGTTGGTGTAGAAGTGGGTGTCCTGTGGTGGAGTCAGCTATGTGCAGTGGTGGCCGTGGGTTCTTTTATGTGCGACCGTAGTAATAGCTGCGCCCACTTCCTGTATGGGAGTGGAATGCAGTGAGGGTAATGGAACGCACGCCTGCGCATTTGTGTTTAACGTCGCGCATGTGCAGAACGGAGAAAAGGCTGCGCTCACTTCCTAATGAAAGGGAGTGAGACGCATCTGGGAAGGGAAGGGAAAAGATTAGGGTTTGGGGATGATGAAAGGGCTTTCTACGGACAAGGATGGCAAAGGGTGGCAGTGACGGAAAGTCAGGCAGCCTGTCCTGTCCTGTCCTGTCCGTCCGTCTTTTTGTATCATGAATTGGAAAGACTGCAAGGGGGAGGGGAGGTGCTTGTGTCCAAAAGGAGGAGTTATTCAGATTCATTGCAGTGGGCGGCGGCTGCAAAAAGCACCATTCTTCTTGTTTTTGCTCTGCAAAACAGCCTTTTCAAGGGTTGGCTTGGGTGACAAAATGTCTTCTGTAGGCGTGGGTTTGTCTCCCTCTCCCTAAGATGTGTCCGGTATAGGCCAGGGTGCCACTCAAGGCCGTAACCAATTCGGGTTATAGCTTCTCGGCCTTTTGGCTAAGATCAAGTGTAGTTTCGGAGGACGCTACCTTGGTCGGTACTGGAAGGTGCCTGGGATTGCACGTCTGCCGGCCTTGAGGAAGTGTGTGCGCCTTCTGGTGACACATAGCCCTCTTGTGCCTGGACGGTTCCCAGGCAACGGGAGGCGATCACCTTTGTTATTTTGAAGTCCTACTGATAAACAGAAAAAAAAAAAAATTAAATCTGTTCTTATCAGTTTAATATCTGATACGTCCCCTCTCTGGGGACCATATATTAAATGGATTTTTAGAACAAGGAGATGGAAAAAATCTTGCTCTGTCCACTCCACGCATTGACCTGGTATTGCAGTACCTCCAGGACCGGTGCACCCCTTCTTAACCCAGTTTCCAAAAGCAGAACTCAATTCACCTGATTCAAATGAGCCCCATTAGTGAATTGAAAGAAAGCAAAAACTTTATATGCACCTCAATTTGGCCAATTCACTTTTCACACTTTCACCCTTTTTTTTATCTTTCACACCTTTTACTTGCTTTATTGATGCAAAAAGCTGTGCCAAATAGCAAACTCATCTCCACTCAACTTGACCAACTCTGCTATGTCCCGTGCAGTATCTTATTCTCAGTCTTATCTAGATCATTTGCAATTGAATAGAATAGATCCCTTTTGGCTGCTTATGACTGTGTAAAATATGTAGTTTTACTGGGCTGGGATGAGAGAATCCATTGAAGCATGGTGTAGGGATTGTGGTTCCTGTGTGCTAAGAAGAGAGGCTGGCACCAGCCAGAAAGCCCCATTGCAGCCAATAATCACTTAATAACTTTTTCAACTTGTCATCATATGGGAGGCCTTCCATTCCTTGTAGTAGTCTAGTTGCCCACCTTTGAACTGACTCTAACTTCTGAATGTCCTTTTTAAAATGTGGAGCCCAAAACTGGTTCCCATATTCCAGATGTAGCCTTACAAGTGATTTATAGAGGTGTAACAATACGTTGGGATCACGGGATCTAATCTCCCTTTTTATACACCCTAAAATCTTGTCCCAAGCAGCATTCCATCAGCCTCTGGAAGGTTCCTGGCGCATTGCACAGCTCGAAGGGCATGCTTTTGAACTCGCAGAGACCCATAGGGGTGGCGAAGGCGGTCTTCTCCCGGTCTGCCTCAGCAACGGACACTTGCCAATAGTGACTAGTGAGATCAAGGGTAGAAAAATAATTTGCAGTTCTCAATGCAGCTAGCAATTCCTCAATACGGGGAGTGGTGCCGTCCTTCTTTTTTAACAGGATCAACAGAGCTGCCCAAAGGCTACAACTGTCACGGATAACCCCAGCCGCCTTCATGTTGCTCAACATGTCCTTGGTACACTGGCAATGTGAAGGTGGTATTGGCTTATAGCTCTCTTTGATGGGTGGGTGTGCACCTGTGGGGATGTGGTGTTGGACCCCTTTTATTCCCCCAAAATCTAGCGGGCTTCCCACCGGTAACCCGCTCCCCAGCTTGGATGGATGCTGAGGGAGCCCCTTTTGCCCGCAGGCTCTGGCCCTGGGAACTGTAGCCTTGGCGGTGACTGTGCTTCCCTCTACGGTGTGAGCTGTTGCCTTCAATCGGGTCTTGACTGCTGGGAAACCCTGGAGGTTCCTGTCGCTAACGGATTTGACCGGTTTTACGGCGACTCCTAGCCTGGTCGGGGTCCGTAGGCCCTGCCGGATGGTGCTGGCTTCTCTTCACTCCCCGATCTGGTACCGGCGGGCCACCGCCCATCCCCGGTCCGTACGGTTCACTCCAATCAGCCTCTCCTGCAGAAGGTCACCACCGTCTGCCAACCTTGCTGAGTGCCCGGGCCACACACCCGGACACGGTCAGTCTCCTCTCCTCTTCACTTCTCTAACTCCAAAACTGATCTCTAATCTGACTCCTTTTCCCGCCTCCAGGACTGTGAACTCCTCGGTGGGTGGGATCAACCGCCTGGCCCACCCCCTGGTGTGGACATCAGCCCCTGGAGGAAGGCAACTAGGATTTGTGTTTAGCTTCGGTGTGCCTAGCCGGAGTGTAGAGTGTGTTGGTGTAGTACCTGTGACGACCTGGCTTGTCCAGGGCGCCACATTCCCCTATAGCAAAATGCAGACCGTCCGCGGGCTGCCCGTCCATCACCGGTTTTATTTTCACAACTGAAAAAGAATAAAACGGTAAAACATGTAAAAGCATCATAAACATTTTACAACGGTACAGCTTCCGCTCTTCTCCCACCCAAACAACCTGGCCCTGATGCTGCCCCTAAGAAGCGGGCAGCACCCCTTGACCCCAGTCCAGCACCAAGTTGCCCGAGCGGGTTCTGTCTCTTTCAGGGGGCCCACGTCCAAGGGGACCCCTGAACCCCCGGAGGATCGCCACCGGTTACGGTAGTGGCGGGCCTAAGCCATCCCTTTCCTCCAGGCCCATCCTCCCAAATCAGCCTCTCCTGGTCGGTAAGCACCCTCTCCGGGTACCAATGCGGTCAACAGAAATAAGCCTGGAAAGCCTTAGCAGCGGTGCGGCCGGTTAAGTCCTTAACTGGGACAACCACCAGGAACCTCGAGTAGTGGTCTACGATGGTCAGAGCGTAGGTGTACCCACTTCGGCTGGGGGTGAGCTTTACATGGTCAAGGGCAACCAGCTCCAGCGGTTGGTGTGTAATGATCGGGTGTAGGGGTGCCTTCTGGCTGGCCTCGTCCTTCCTTCTCAATGCGCAAGGGCCACATTCTCGGCACCAGGCCTCCACAGATTCCCGCATTCCACTCCAATAGAACCGCTCTCTTAACAACATCTCTAGCTTCTTCCACCCGAAGTGCACTGCACCATCATGGTATGCTTGCAGGACGGTGGGCACGTTAGCCTGGGGAATCACCAGCTGGCGGATCTTCTCGTGAGTCTTTGGATTAATCAGCTCGCGATACAACTTCCCCTGGTGTAGGTATAGCCGGGTCCGTTCTTGCCACAGATGTTGGGCTTCGGCAGGGGCAGCAGGGTCTATCCCAGCAGAACCCTGTTCCACTAGAGTCTTGACCAGGCGGACAGCAGGTGCCTGGTCCTGAGCTTCCTGCCAGTCCTGTCGGGGCAGCGGATCCAGGTTCACCCGTTGTTGGTAGACGTGCACCTTCTCAGTGAATGGCCGGTGAAATGCAGGCAACTCGATCTCTTCGAGGTCATCATCCTCTGGCCCCTCTTCCGACAGGTGGGGCATCCGGGAGAGTGCATTGGCATTGACGTTGGTACGGCCGGCCCGGTACTTGATGGTGAAATCGTAGTTGGCTAACCTGGTCACCCACCGCTGCTCCAACGCGCCCAGCTTGGCCATATCTAGATGGGTCAGCAGGTTATTGTCTGTGTACGCGGTGAATTTGGCTGCTGCCAGGTAATGGCGGAACCGCTCGGTGATAGCCCACACCAGTGCCAAGAGCTCAAGCTTGAAGGAGATGTAGTTCTCAGGGTTCCTCTCAGTCGGTCGGAGTTTTCGGCTAGCATAAGCTATTACCTTTTCCCTTCTGTCTTGGACCTGGGATAGAACAGCCCCCAAGCCCACATTGCTGGCGTCGGTGTAGAGGATGAATGGGCGGCTGTAGTCAGGGTACGCTAGGATTTCCTCTCCGGTCAGGGCTGTTCTCAGCTGGCGGAAGGATTCCTCATGCTTTTCTTCCCACACCAATGGGGCTACTAGGGATCTACCACCCTTGGTCTGTCCTACGAGGAGGTCTTGCATGGGGGCAGCCATCTTTGTGTACCCCTTAATGAAGCGACGGTAATATCCCACCAGGCCCAGAAACTGCCTCACTTCCCTCACTGTGGTCGGTCTCGGCCAGTCTTGGATGGCGGTGATCTTCTCGGGGTTGGGGGCGACACCTTCCGCACCAACCACATGTCCTAGGTACTGCACTCTGGGTTTCAGCAGATGACACTTTGAGGGCTTCAACTTCATCCCATACTTGGCAAGGGACGCGAACACCTCGGCTAGGTGCTCCAGGTGGGCTTCATACGTCTGTGAGTACACAATCACATCATCCAAGTACAGCAAAACGGTCCCATAGGCAGTCTTCTCTCGGTCTTCCGGTGCCACGGCCACCTGCCAGTACCCGCTGGTGAGGTCAAGGGTGGAGAAGTAGTTAGCGGTTCTCAGCGAGGCCAGGGACTCTTTGATGCGGGGCAGAGGGTAAGCATCCTTATGCGTTATCTGGTTAATCTTCCGGTAATCCACACACATCCGCATGGTGCCATCCTTCTTCTTAACCAGCACCAACGGAGCGGCCCAGGGACTACAGCTGTCCCTAATAACCCCTGCCTCCTTCATGTTCCTCAATATGTCTTTGGCGCATTGGTAGTGCGCAGGGGGAATAGGCCTGTATCTCTCTTTAATAGGGGAGTGTGTACCGGTAGGGATGTGGTGTTGAACCCCTTTAATCTGCCCAAAATCTAGAGGGTGCTTGCTAAAAACCCGCTCATACTCCTGTACCACCCGGTATACCCCTTCCTTGTGGTGTATGGGGGTATCATCAGTGCCGACATGTAGCTCTCGATACCACTCGCCTAACTCCCCCAGGGATGAGTGGGAACCGGCAGCAGGCGGTGTGACCGGGGGAACGGCTTCATGGATCGTGTGGGGATCTAGAGTGAGCAATTTGGCAAGGGTAGCGTACCGGGTGGTGCATGAATGCACACATATTGGTTTTATAATCTTATTGTATTACTTTATATTCTTATTTCACTTGTGCATATCTCCACCATAATCCTGGCTAAGAAATATAGCTTTTTTTGGGGTACACAGGTAGTAAGGTCTTCTTTCTATTTCTTTAGGGGTGATATAGCCTGGTGGAACTCTAGACCTCTAACATTATATATGCACCCTTTTTCTTTATGGTTCTTGGACACCTTATAACATTCTTCCATACATATATATCTTTCTCATAAATTATAAATAATTAGGCATTTTTATATATTTTATTTACATTTTCATAAATAACTTTTTACAAAGCATGGGGGACATTCTCACATACATATAATTTTCATGTACGCATTCTGAAAATTTACGCATAAACCGTACACACTCCTTTTTGTAACAATTTCTATAACTCATTCGCTGAACTCTCATCCCGGATATTCATTCTTACACCGAATTTCCTGTTATAACACAACATTCATGATTTTTATTCAATTTATTTTTATTTTTTAGGTTTATTAGTAGTGATGAGCGAGTACTAAAAAGCTCGGGTGCTCGAAGCTTGGGCCGAGCCTCCCAAGATACTCGTGTACTCGGCCCGAGCACCGAGCCCAATGTTATCCTATGGGAGACCCGAGTATTTTTGTGAAATGACCACTGGCAGCATGTAGAAACCCTAAAAATGGCACAAAAGTCTCCGAAGAGTGCTCAAATGACATGGCAACAGCATGGGGAAGACCCCTTGAAGCATTTATCACTCAAAAGTCACAGCTTTGAATAATTTTGTCCGCGTTTTACGCCATTTTTACGGACTCACCAGAAAACCTTCCAAAATGACACCAAAATGATTTTTCATAGCGGAAATGTTAAGGGCACATACCCAATAGTGAGATAGAGCTAATGTATGTTACTTTTTGAGATCAATACATGAAAGATTTTACGTAAAACATTGTGTGGCACTCCGATGTCCCTGAGAAGAGACGTACATAAAGGCCTCTGAGTCTAATGTGCCCATTTTGAGGAACTGAGTCTTTGTAGTATTTTCCTTTGCCAGGGCAGTCCAAAATTGTGAGGTTCACCAATGCCCCTGCATACAGACGTGCATGATGGCCTGTAAACCTGAAGTGCCCATTGTAAGGAAGTGGGTCTATTGTAGTATAGCCCTTAGGCAGGGCAGCCAAAAATTGGGAGGCTCCACGTTGTCCCTGGATAGAGACGTGCATGAGGGCCTCAAAACATTAAGTGTCCAGTGTCAGGAAGTGGGTGTATTATAATATAGCCCTTAGGCAGGGCAGCCAAAAATTGGGAGGCTCCACGTTGTCCCTGGATAGAGACGTGCATGAGGGCCTGTAAACCTGAAGTGCCCATTGGAAGGAAGTGGGTCTTTTGTAGTATAGCCCTTTGGCAGGGCAGCCAAAAATTGGGAGGCTCCACGTTGTCCCTGGATAGAGACGTGCATGAGGGCCTGTAAACCTGAAGTGCCCATTGGAAGGAAGTGGGTCTTTTGTAGTATAGCCCTTTGGCAGGGCAGCCAAAAATTGGGAGGCTCCACGTTGTCCCTGGATAGAGACATGCATGAGGGCCTCAAAACATTAAGTGTCCATTGTCAGGAAGTGGGTGTATTATAGTATAGCCCTTAGGCAGGGCAGCCAAAAATTGGGAGG